>NW_027436994.1:0-52000 GCF_047716275.1 Strix uralensis
GACAACCCAGGAAGCTTCCTTGGGGGAGTCTAGTGCTGCTACCTGAGATCTCAGGTCCCTAAAGCAGAGTCGGAAGATACTGGGAGCTGCCTGGGAGGAGTGTGGTGTGGATCTTGGAGGTAAGAGCTTTCCCCAATACTAAAAAATATTCCATGTGTCTTCCTTGGAGGAGTCTAAGAGTTTTACCTGGGATCTCAGGTCCCTGAAGCAGGGCTCAAGACAGTGTGGGACATGTCTGTGAGGAATCTTGGGCAGATGCCAGAGAAGAGAGCGTCCTTTGAGGGAAAAAATCCTTTTGGGTATCTTCCTTGGAGGAGTCTGGGGTTGCAACCCAGGATTGGGCCTGCCTTAAAGCTGGGGTCAAAGCACTGCAGGACATGCCTGAGAGGAGTGTTGGGTGGGTTCTGGAGCAAACCTCTTGCTTTACAGGAGAAAAAAAATCCTGGGTATCTTCCTTGGAGGAGTCTGGGGTTGCAACCCAGGATTAGGCCTGCCTTAAAGCTGGGGTCAAAGCACTGCAGGACATGCCTGAGAGGAGTGTTGGGTGGGTTCTGGAGCAAACCTCTTGCTTTACAGGAGAAAAAAAATCCTGGGTATCTTCCTTGGAGGAGTCTGGGGTTGCAACCCAGGATTAGGCCTGCCTTAAAGCTGGGGTCAAAGCACTGCAGGACATGCCTGAGAGGAGTGTTGGGTGGGTTCTGGAGCAAACCTCTTGCTTTACAGGAGAAAAAAAATCCTGGGTATCTTCCTTGGAGGAGTCTGGGGTTGCAACCCAGGATTAGGCCTGCCTTAAAGCTGGGGTCAAAGCACTGCAGGACATGCCTGAGAGGAGTCTTGGGTGGGTTCTGGAGCAAACCTCTTGCTTTACAGGAGAAAAAAAATCCTGGGTATCTTCCTTGGAGGAGTCTGGGGTTGCAACGCAGGATTAGGCCTGCCTTAAAGCTGGGGTCAAAGCACTGCAGGACATGCCTGAGAGGAGTCTTGGGTGGGTTCTGGAGCAAACCTCTTGCTTTACAGGAGAAAAAAAATCCTGGGTATCTTCCTTGGAGGAGTCTGGGGTTGCAACCCAGGATTGGGCCTGCCTTAAAGCTGGGGTCAAAGCACTGCAGGACATGCCTGAGAGGAGTCTTGGGTGGGTTCTGGAGCAAACCTCTTGCTTTACAGGAGAAAAAAAATCCTGGGTATCTTCCTTGGAGGAGTCTGGGGTTGCAACCCAGGATTGGGCCTGCCTTAAAGCTGGGGTCAAAGCACTGCAGGACATGCCTGAGAGGAGTCTTGGGTGGGTTCTGGAGCAAACCTCTTGCTTTACAGGAGAAAAAAAATCCTGGGTATCTTCCTTGGAGGAGTCTGGGGTTGCAACCCAGGATTGGGCCTGCCTTAAAGCTGGGGTCAAAGCACTGCAGGACATGCCTGAGAGGAGTCTTGGGTGGGTTCTGGAGCAAAACTCTTGCTTTACAGGAGAAAAAAAATCCTGGGTATCTTCCTTGGAGGAGTCTGGGGTTGCAACCCAGGATTGGGCCTGCCTTAAAGCTGGGGTCAAAGCACTGCAGGACATGCCTGAGAGGAGTCTTGGGTGAGTCCTGGAGCAAACCTTTTCCTTTACAGGAGAAAAGACAACCCAGGAAGCTTCCTTGGGGGAGTCTAGTGCTGCTACCTGAGATCTCAGGTCCCTAAAGCAGAGTCGGAAGATACTGGGAGCTGCCTGGGAGGAGTGTGGTGTGGATCTTGGAGGTAAGAGCTTTCCCCAATACTAAAAAATATTCCATGTGTCTTCCTTGGAGGAGTCTAAGAGTTTTACCTGGGATCTCAGGTCCCTGAAGCAGGGCTCAAGACAGTGTGGGACATGTCTGTGAGGAATCTTGGGCAGATGCCAGAGAAGAGAGCGTCCTTTGAGGGAAAAAATCCTTTTGGGTATCTTCCTTGGAGGAGTCTGGGGTTGCAACCCAGGATTAGGCCTGCCTTAAAGCTGGGGTCAAAGCACTGCAGGACATGCCTGAGAGGAGTGTTGGGTGGGTTCTGGAGCAAACCTCTTGCTTTACAGGAGAAAAAAAATCCTGGGTATCTTCCTTGGAGGAGTCTGGGGTTGCAACCCAGGATTAGGCCTGCCTTAAAGCTGGGGTCAAAGCACTGCAGGACATGCCTGAGAGGAGTGTTGGGTGGGTTCTGGAGCAAACCTCTTGCTTTACAGGAGAAAAAAAATCCTGGGTATCTTCCTTGGAGGAGTCTGGGGTTGCAACCCAGGATTGGGCCTGCCTTAAAGCTGGGGTCAAAGCACTGCAGGACATGCCTGAGAGGAGTGTTGGGTGGGTTCTGGAGCAAAACTCTTGCTTTACAGGAGAAAAAAAATCCTGGGTATCTTCCTTGGAGGAGTCTGGGGTTGCAACCCAGGATTAGGCCTGCCTTAAAGCTGGGGTCAAAGCACTGCAGGAGATGCCTGAGAGGAGTGTTGGGTGGGTTCTGGAGCAAACCTCTTGCTTTACAGGAGAAAAAAAATCCTGGGTATCTTCCTTGGAGGAGTCTGGGGTTGCAACCCAGGATTAGGCCTGCCTTAAAGCTGGGGTCAAAGCACTGCAGGACATGCCTGAGAGGAGTCTTGGGTGGGTTCTGGAGCAAACCTCTTGCTTTACAGGAGAAAAAAAATCCTGGGTATCTTCCTTGGAGGAGTCTGGGGTTGCAACCCAGGATTAGGCCTGCCTTAAAGCTGGGGTCAAAGCACTGCAGGACATGCCTGAGAGGAGTCTTCGGTGGGTTCTGGAGCAAACCTCTTGCTTTACAGGAGAAAAAAAATCCTGGGTATCTTCCTTGGAGGAGTCTGGGGTTGCAACCCAGGATTGGGCCTGCCTTAAAGCTGGGGTCAAAGCACTGCAGGACATGCCTGAGAGGAGTCTTGGGTGGGTTCTGGAGCAAACCTCTTGCTTTACAGGAGAAAAAAAATCCTGGGTATCTTCCTTGGAGGAGTCTGGGGTTGCAACCCAGGATTAGGCCTGCCTTAAAGCTGGGGTCAAAGCACTGCAGGACATGCCTGAGAGGAGTCTTGGGTGGTTTCTGGAGCAAACCTCTTGCTTTACAGGAGAAAAAAAATCCTGGGTATCTTCCTTGGAGGAGTCTGGGGTTGCAACTCAGATTTAGGCCTGCCTTAAAGCTGGGGTCAAAGCACTGCAGGACATGCCTGAGAGGAGTGTTGGGTGGGTTCTGGAGCAAGCCTCTTGCTTTACAGGAGAAAAAAAATCCTGGGTATCTTCCTTGGAGGAGTCTGGGGTTGCAACCCAGGATTAGGCCTGCCTTAAAGCTGGGGTCAAAGCACTGCAGGACATGCCTGAGAGGAGTCTTGGGTGGGTTCTGGAGCAAAACTCTTGCTTTACAGGAGAAAAAAAATCCTGGGTATCTTCCTTGGAGGAGTCTGGGGTTGCAACCCAGGATTAGGCCTGCCTTAAAGCTGGGGTCAAAGCACTGCAGGACATGCCTGAGAGGAGTCTTGGGTGAGTCCTGGAGCAAACCTTTTCCTTTACATGAGAAAAGACAACCCAGGAAGCTTCCTTGGGGGAGTCTAGTGCTGCTACCTGAGATCTCAGGTCCCTAAAGCAGAGTCGGAAGATACTGGGAGCTGCCTGGGAGGAGTGTGGTGTGGATCTTGGAGGTAAGAGCTTTCCCCAATACTAAAAAATATTCCATGTGTCTTCCTTGGAGGAGTCTAAGAGTTTTACCTGGGATCTCAGGTCCCTGAAGCAGGGCTCAAGACAGTGTGGGACATGTCTGTGAGGAATCTTGGGCAGATGCCAGAGAAGAGAGCGTCCTTTGAGGGAAAAAATACTTTTGGGTATCTTCCTTGGAGGAGTCTGGGGTTGCAACCCAGGATTGGGCCTGCCTTAAAGCTGGGGTCAAAGCACTGCAGGACATGCCTGAGAGGAGTCTTGGGTGGGTTCTGGAGCAAAACTCTTGCTTTACAGGAGAAAAAAAATCCTGGGTATCTTCCTTGGAGGAGTCTGGGGTTGCAACCCAGGATTAGGCCTGCCTTAAAGCTGGGGTCAAAGCACTGCAGGACATGCCTGAGAGGAGTCTTGGGTGGGTTCTGGAGCAAACCTCTTGCTTTACAGGAGAAAAAAAATCCTGGGTATCTTCCTTGGAGGAGTCTGGGGTTGCAACCCAGGATTAGGCCTGCCTTAAAGCTGGGGTCAAAGCACTGCAGGACATGCCTGAGAGGAGTGTTGGGTGGGTTCTGGAGCAAACCTCTTGCTTTACAGGAGAAAAAAAATCCTGGGTATCTTCCTTGGAGGAGTCTGGGGTTGCAACCCAGGATTGGGCCTGCCTTAAAGCTGGGGTCAAAGCACTGCAGGACATGCCTGAGAGGAGTGTTGGGTGGGTTGTGGAGCAAACCTCTTGCTTTACAGGAGAAAAAAAATCCTGGGTATCTTCCTTGGAGGAGTCTGGGGTTGCAACCCAGGATTAGGCCTGCCTTAAAGCTGGGGTCAAAGCACTGCAGGACATGCCTGAGAGGAGTCTTGGGTGGGTTCTGGAGCAAACCTCTTGCTTTACAGGAGAAAAAAAATCCTGGGTATCTTCCTTGGAGGAGTCTGGGGTTGCAACCCAGGATTGGGCCTGCCTTAAAGCTGGGGTCAAAGCACTGCAGGACATGCCTGAGAGGAGTCTTGGGTGGGTTCTGGAGCAAACCTCTTGCTTTACAGGAGAAAAAAAATCCTGGGTATCTTCCTTGGAGGAGTCTGGGGTTGCAACCCAGGATTGGGCCTGCCTTAAAGCTGGGGTCAAAGCACTGCAGGACATGCCTGAGAGGAGTCTTGGGTGGGTTCTGGAGCAAACCTCTTGCTTTACAGGAGAAAAAAAATCCTGGGTATCTTCCTTGGAGGAGTCTGGGGTTGCAACCCAGGATTAGGCCTGCCTTAAAGCTGGGGTCAAAGCACTGCAGGACATGCCTGAGAGGAGTCTTGGGTGGGTTCTGGAGCAAACCTCTTGCTTTACAGGAGAAAAAAAATCCTGGGTATCTTCCTTGGAGGAGTCTGGGGTTGCAACCCAGGATTAGGCCTGCCTTAAAGCTGGGGTCAAAGCACTGCAGGACATGCCTGAGAGGAGTCTTGGGTGGGTTCTGGAGCAAACCTCTTGCTTTACAGGAGAAAAAAAATCCTGGGTATCTTCCTTGGAGGAGTCTGGGGTTGCAACCCAGGATTGGGCCTGCCTTAAAGCTGGGGTCAAAGCACTGCAGGACATGCCTGAGAGGAGTGTTGGGTGGGTTCTGGAGCAAACCTTTTCCTTTACAGGAGAAAAGACAACCCAGGAAGCTTCCTTGGGGGAGTCTAGTGCTGCTACCTGAGATCTCAGGTCCCTAAAGCAGAGTCGGAAGATACTGGGAGCTGCCTGGGAGGAGTGTGGTGTGGATCTTGGAGGTAAGAGCTTTCCCCAATACTAAAAAATATTCCATGTGTCTTCCTTGGAGGAGTCTAAGAGTTTTACCTGGGATCTCAGGTCCCTGAAGCAGGGCTCAAGACAGTGTGGGACATGTCTGTGAGGAATCTTGGGCAGATGCCAGAGAAGAGAGCGTCCTTTGAGGGAAAAAATCCTTTTGGGTATCTTCCTTGGAGGAGTCTGGGGTTGCAACCCAGGATTGGGCCTGCCTTAAAGCTGGGGTCAAAGCACTGCAGGACATGCCTGAGAGGAGTCTTGGGTGGGTTCTGGAGCAAAACTCTTGCTTTACAGGAGAAAAAAAATCCTGGGTATCTTCCTTGGAGGAGTCTGGGGTTGCAACCCAGGATTAGGCCTGCCTTAAAGCTGGGGTCAAAGCACTGCAGGAGATGCCTGAGAGGAGTCTTGGGTGGGTTCTGGAGCAAACCTCTTGCTTTACAGGAGAAAAAAAATCCTGGGTATCTTCCTTGGAGGAGTCTGGGGTTGCAACCCAGGATTGGGCCTGCCTTAAAGCTGGGGTCAAAGCACTGCAGGACATGCCTGAGAGGAGTCTTGGGTGGGTTCTGGAGCAAACCTCTTGCTTTACAGGAGAAAAAAAATCCTGGGTATCTTCCTTGGAGGAGTCTGGGGTTGCAACCCAGGATTGGGCCTGCCTTAAAGCTGGGGTCAAAGCACTGCAGGACATGCCTGAGAGGAGTCTTGGGTGGGTTCTGGAGCAAACCTCTTGCTTTACAGGAGAAAAAAAATCCTGGGTATCTTCCTTGGAGGAGTCTGGGGTTGCAACCCAGGATTGGGCCTGCCTTAAAGCTGGGGTCAAAGCACTGCAGGACATGCCTGAGAGGAGTCTTGGGTGGGTTCTGGAGCAAACCTCTTGCTTTACAGGAGAAAAAAAATCCTGGGTATCTTCCTTGGAGGAGTCTGGGGTTGCAACCCAGGATTAGGCCTGCCTTAAAGCTGGGGTCAAAGCACTGCAGGACATGCCTGAGAGGAGTCTTGGGTGGGTTCTGGAGCAAACCTCTTGCTTTACAGGAGAAAAAAAATCCTGGGTATCTTCCTTGGAGGAGTCTGGGGTTGCAACCCAGGATTAGGCCTGCCTTAAAGCTGGGGTCAAAGCACTGCAGGACATGCCTGAGAGGAGTCTTGGGTGGGTTCTGGAGCAAACCTCTTGCTTTACAGGAGAAAAAAAATCCTGGGTATCTTCCTTGGAGGAGTCTGGGGTTGCAACCCAGGATTGGGCCTGCCTTAAAGCTGGGGTCAAAGCACTGCAGGACATGCCTGAGAGGAGTCTTGGGTGGGTTCTGGAGCAAACCTCTTGCTTTACAGGAGAAAAAAAATCCTGGGTATCTTCCTTGGAGGAGTCTGAGGTTGCAACCCAGGATTAGGCCTGCCTTAAAGCTGGGGTCAAAGTACTCCAGGACATGCCTGAGAGGAGTCTTGGGTGGGTTCTGGAGCAAACCTCTTGCTTTACAGGAGAAAAAAAATCCTGGGTATCTTCCTTGGAGGAGTCTGGGGTTGCAACCCAGGATTGGGCCTGCCTTAAAGCTGGGGTCAAAGCACTGCAGGACATGCCTGAGAGGAGTGTTGGGTGGGTTCTGGAGCAAACCTCTTGCTTTACAGGAGAAAAAAAATCCTGGGTATCTTCCTTGGAGGAGTCTGGGGTTGCAACCCAGGATTAGGCCTGCCTTAAAGCTGGGGTCAAAGCACTGCAGGACATGCCTGAGAGGAGTCTTGGGTGGGTTCTGGAGCAAACCTCTTGCTTTACAGGAGAAAAAAAATCCTGGGTATCTTCCTTGGAGGAGTCTGGGGTTGCAACCCAGGATTGGGCCTGCCTTAAAGCTGGGGTCAAAGCACTGCAGGACATGCCTGAGAGGAGTGTTGGGTGGGTTCTGGAGCAAACCTTTTCCTTTACAGGAGAAAAGACAACCCAGGAAGCTTCCTTGGGGGAGTCTAGTGCTGCTACCTGAGATCTCAGGTCCCTAAAGCAGAGTCGGAAGATACTGGGAGCTGCCTGGGAGGAGTGTGGTGTGGATCTTGGAGGTAAGAGCTTTCCCCAATACTAAAAAATATTCCATGTGTCTTCCTTGGAGGAGTCTAAGAGTTTTACCTGGGATCTCAGGTCCCTGAAGCAGGGCTCAAGACTGTGTGGGACATGTCTGTGAGGAATCTTGGGCAGATGCCAGAGAAGAGAGCGTCCTTTGAGGGAAAAAATCCTTTTGGGTATCTTCCTTGGAGGAGTCTGGGGTTGCAACCCAGGATTGGGCCTGCCTTAAAGCTGGGGTCAAAGCACTGCAGGACATGCCTGAGAGGAGTCTTGGGTGGGTTCTGGAGCAAAACTCTTGCTTTACAGGAGAAAAAAAATCCTGGGTATCTTCCTTGGAGGAGTCTGGGGTTGCAACCCAGGATTAGGCCTGCCTTAAAGCTGGGGTCAAAGCACTGCAGGAGATGCCTGAGAGGAGTCTTGGGTGGGTTCTGGAGCAAACCTCTTGCTTTACAGGAGAAAAAAAATCCTGGGTATCTTCCTTGGAGGAGTCTGGGGTTGCAACCCAGGATTAGGCCTGCCTTAAAGCTGGGGTCAAAGCACTGCAGGACATGCCTGAGAGGAGTCTTGGGTGGGTTCTGGAGCAAACCTCTTGCTTTACAGGAGAAAAAAAATCCTGGGTATCTTCCTTGGAGGAGTCTGGGGTTGCAACCCAGGATTAGGCCTGCCTTAAAGCTGGGGTCAAAGCACTGCAGGACATGCCTGAGAGGAGTCTTGGGTGGGTTCTGGAGCAAACCTCTTGCTTTACAGGAGAAAAAAAATCCTGGGTATCTTCCTTGGAGGAGTCTGGGGTTGCAACCCAGGATTAGGCCTGCCTTAAAGCTGGGGTCAAAGCACTGCAGGACATGCCTGAGAGGAGTCTTGGGTGGGTTCTGGAGCAAACCTCTTGCTTTACAGGAGAAAAAAAATCCTGGGTATCTTCCTTGGAGGAGTCTGGGGTTGCAACCCAGGATTAGGCCTGCCTTAAAGCTGGGGTCAAAGCACTGCAGGACATGCCTGAGAGGAGTCTTGGGTGGGTTCTGGAGCAAACCTCTTGCTTTACAGGAGAAAAAAAATCCTGGGTATCTTCCTTGGAGGAGTCTGGGGTTGCAACCCAGGATTAGGCCTGCCTTAAAGCTGGGGTCAAAGCACTGCAGGACATGCCTGAGAGGAGTCTTGGGTGGGTTCTGGAGCAAACCTCTTGCTTTACAGGAGAAAAAAAATCCCGGGTATCTTCCTTGGAGGAGTCTGGGGTTGCAACCCAGGATTAGGCCTGCCTTAAAGCTGGGGTCAAAGCACTGCAGGACATGCCTGAGAGGAGTCTTGGGTGGGTTCTGGAGCAAACCTCTTGCTTTACAGGAGAAAAAAAATCCTGGGTATCTTCCTTGGAGGAGTCTGGGGTTGCAACCCAGGATTAGGCCTGCCTTAAAGCTGGGGTCAAAGCACTGCAGGACATGCCTGAGAGGAGTCTTGGGTGGGTTCTGGAGCAAAACTCTTGCTTTACAGGAGAAAAAAAATCCTGGGTATCTTCCTTGGAGGAGTCTGAGGTTGCAACCCAGGATTAGGCCTGCCTTAAAGCTGGGGTCAAAGCACTGCAGGACATGCCTGAGAGGAGTCTTGGGTGGGTTCTGGAGCAAACCTCTTGCTTTACAGGAGAAAAAAAATCCTGGGTATCTTCCTTGGAGGAGTCTGGGGTTGCAACCCAGGATTAGGCCTGCCTTAAAGCTGGGGTCAAAGCACTGCAGGACATGCCCGAGAGGAGTCTTGGGTGGGTTCTGGAGCAAACCTCTTGCTTTACAGGAGAAAAAAAATCCTGGGTATCTTCCTTGGAGGAGTCTGGGGTTGCAACGCAGGATTAGGCCTGCCTTAAAGCTGGGGTCAAAGCACTGCAGGACATGCCTGAGAGGAGTCTTGGGTGGGTTCTGGAGCAAACCTCTTGCTTTACAGGAGAAAAAAAATCCCGGGTATCTTCCTTGGAGGAGTCTGGGGTTGCAACCCAGGATTAGGCCTGCCTTAAAGCTGGGGTCAAAGCACTGCAGGACATGCCTGAGAGGAGTCTTGGGTGGGTTCTGGAGCAAACCTCTTGCTTTACAGGAGAAAAAAAATCCTGGGTATCTTCCTTGGAGGAGTCTGGGGTTGCAACTCAGATTTAGGCCTGCCTTAAAGCTGGGGTCAAAGCACTGCAGGACATGCCTGAGAGGAGTGTTGGGTGGGTTCTGGAGCAAACCTCTTGCTTTACAGGAGAAAAAAAATCCTGGGTATCTTCCTTGGAGGAGTCTGGGGTTGCAACCCAGGATTAGGCCTGCCTTAAAGCTGGGGTCAAAGTACTGCAGGACATGCCTGAGAGGAGTCTTGGGTGGGTTCTGGAGCAAACCTCTTGCTTTACAGGAGAAAAAAAATCCCGGGTATCTTCCTTGGAGGAGTCTGGGGTTGCAACCCAGGATTAGGCCTGCCTTAAAGCTGGGGTCAAAGCACTGCAGGACATGCCTGAGAGGAGTCTTGGGTGGGTTCTGGAGCAAACCTCTTGCTTTACAGGAGAAAAAAAATCCTGGGTATCTTCCTTGGAGGAGTCTGGGGTTGCAACCCAGGATTAGGCCTGCCTTAAAGCTGGGGTCAAAGCACTGCAGGACATGCCTGAGAGGAGTCTTGGGTGGGTTCTGGAGCAAAACTCTTGCTTTACAGGAGAAAAAAAATCCTGGGTATCTTCCTTGGAGGAGTCTGAGGTTGCAACCCAGGATTAGGCCTGCCTTAAAGCTGGGGTCAAAGCACTGCAGGACATGCCTGAGAGGAGTCTTGGGTGGGTTCTGGAGCAAACCTCTTGCTTTACAGGAGAAAAAAAATCCTGGGTATCTTCCTTGGAGGAGTCTGGGGTTGCAACCCAGGATTAGGCCTGCCTTAAAGCTGGGGTCAAAGCACTGCAGGACATGCCTGAGAGGAGTCTTGGGTGGGTTCTGGAGCAAACCTCTTGCTTTACAGGAGAAAAAAAATCCTGGGTATCTTCCTTGGAGGAGTCTGGGGTTGCAACCCAGGATTAGGCCTGCCTTAAAGCTGGGGTCAAAGCACTGCAGGACATGCCTGAGAGGAGTCTTGGGTGGGTTCTGGAGCAAACCTCTTGCTTTACAGGAGAAAAAAAATCCTGGGTATCTTCCTTGGAGGAGTCTGGGGTTGCAACCCAGGATTAGGCCTGCCTTAAAGCTGGGGTCAAAGCACTGCAGGACATGCCTGAGAGGAGTCTTGGGTGGGTTCTGGAGCAAACCTCTTGCTTTACAGGAGAAAAAAAATCCTGGGTATCTTCCTTGGAGGAGTCTGGGGTTGCAACTCAGATTTAGGCCTGCCTTAAAGCTGGGGTCAAAGCACTGCAGGACATGCCTGAGAGGAGTGTTGGGTGGGTTCTGGAGCAAACCTCTTGCTTTACAGGAGAAAAAAAATCCTGGGTATCTTCCTTGGAGGAGTCTGGGGTTGCAACCCAGGATTGGGCCTGCCTTAAAGCTGGGGTCAAAGCACTGCAGGACATGCCTGAGAGGAGTCTTGGGTGGGTTCTGGAGCAAACCTCTTGCTTTACAGGAGAAAAAAAATCCTGGGTATCTTCCTTGGAGGAGTCTGGGGTTGCAACCCAGGATTGGGCCTGCCTTAAAGCTGGGGTCAAAGCACTGCAGGACATGCCTGAGAGGAGTCTTGGGTGGGTTCTGGAGCAAACCTCTTGCTTTACAGGAGAAAAAAAATCCTGGGTATCTTCCTTGGAGGAGTCTGGGGTTGCAACCCAGGATTAGGCCTGCCTTAAAGCTGGGGTCAAAGCACTGCAGGACATGCCTGAGAGGAGTCTTGGGTGGGTTCTGGAGCAAACCTCTTGCTTTACAGGAGAAAAAAAATCCTGGGTATCTTCCTTGGAGGAGTCTGGGGTTGCAACCCAGGATTAGGCCTGCCTTAAAGCTGGGGTCAAAGCACTGCAGGACATGCCTGAGAGGAGTCTTGGGTGGGTTCTGGAGCAAACCTCTTGCTTTACAGGAGAAAAAAAATCCTGGGTATCTTCCTTGGAGGAGTCTGGGGTTGCAACCCAGGATTAGGCCTGCCTTAAAGCTGGGGTCAAAGCACTGCAGAACATGCCTGAGAGGAGTCTTGGGTGGGTTCTGGAGCAAAACTCTTGCTTTACAGGAGAAAAAAAATCCTGGGTATCTTCCTTGGAGGAGTCTGAGGTTGCAACCCAGGATTAGGCCTGCCTTAAAGCTGGGGTCAAAGCACTGCAGGAGATGCCTGAGAGGAGTGTTGGGTGGGTTCTGGAGCAAACCTCTTGCTTTACAGGAGAAAAAAAATCCTGGGTATCTTCCTTGGAGGAGTCTGGGGTTGCAACCCAGGATTAGGCCTGCCTTAAAGCTGGGGTCAAAGCACTGCAGGACATGCCTGAGAGGAGTCTTGGGTGGGTTCTGGAGCAAACCTCTTGCTTTACAGGAGAAAAAAAATCCTGGGTATCTTCCTTGGAGGAGTCTGGGGTTGCAACCCAGGATTAGGCCTGCCTTAAAGCTGGGGTCAAAGCACTGCAGGACATGCCTGAGAGGAGTCTTGGGTGGGTTCTGGAGCAAACCTCTTGCTTTACAGGAGAAAAAAAATCCTGGGTATCTTCCTTGGAGGAGTCTGGGGTTGCAACCCAGGATTAGGCCTGCCTTAAAGCTGGGGTCAAAGCACTGCAGGACATGCCTGAGAGGAGTCTTGGGTGGGTTCTGGAGCAAACCTCTTGCTTTACAGGAGAAAAAAAATCCCAGGTATCTTCCTTGGAGGAGTCTGGGGTTGCAACCCAGGATTAGGCCTGCCTTAAAGCTGGGGTCAAAGCACTGCAGGACATGCCTGAGAGGAGTGTTGGGTGGGTTCTGGAGCAAGCCTCTTGCTTTACAGGAGAAAAAAAATCCTGGGTATCTTCCTTGGAGGAGTCTGGGGTTGCAACCCAGGATTAGGCCTGCCTTAAAGCTGGGGTCAAAGCACTGCAGGACATGCCTGAGAGGAGTCTTGGGTGGGTTCTGGAGCAAACCTCTTGCTTTACAGGAGAAAAAAAATCCTGGGTATCTTCCTTGGAGGAGTCTGGGGTTGCAACCCAGGATTGGGCCTGCCTTAAAGCTGGGGTCAAAGCACTGCAGGACATGCCTGAGAGGAGTCTTGGGTGGGTTCTGGAGCAAACCTCTTGCTTTACAGGAGAAAAAAAATCCTGGGTATCTTCCTTGGAGGAGTCTGGGGTTGCAACCCAGGATTAGGCCTGCCTTAAAGCTGGGGTCAAAGTACTCCAGGACATGCCTGAGAGGAGTCTTGGGTGAGTCCTGGGGCAAACCTTTTCTTTTACAGGAGAAAAGACAACCCAGGAAGCTTCCTTGGGGGAGTCTAGTGCTGCTACCTGAGATCTCAGGTCCCTAAAGCAGAGTCGGAAGATACTGGGAGCTGCCTGGGAGGAGTGTGGTGTGGATCTTGGAGGTAAGAGCTTTCCCCAATACTAAAAAATATTCCATGTGTCTTCCTTGGAGGAGTCTAAGAGTTTTACCTGGGATCTCAGGTCCCTGAAGCAGGGCTCAAGACAGTGTGGGACATGTCTGTGAGGAATCTTGGGCAGATGCCAGAGAAGAGAGCGTCCTTTGAGGGAAAAAATCCTTTTGGGTATCTTCCTTGGAGGAGTCTGGGGTTGCAACCCAGGATTAGGCCTGCCTTAAAGCTGGGGTCAAAGCACTGCAGGACATGCCTGAGAGGAGTGTTGGGTGGGTTCTGGAGCAAAACTCTTGCTTTACAGGAGAAAAAAAATCCTGGGTATCTTCCTTGGAGGAGTCTGGGGTTGCAACCCAGGATTAGGCCTGCCTTAAAGCTGGGGTCAAAGCACTGCAGGACATGCCTGAGAGGAGTCTTGGGTGGGTTCTGGAGCAAACCTCTTGCTTTACAGGAGAAAAAAAATCCTGGGTATCTTCCTTGGAGGAGTCTGGGGTTGCAACCCAGGATTAGGCCTGCCTTAAAGCTGGGGTCAAAGCACTGCAGGACATGCCTGAGAGGAGTCTTGGGTGGGTTCTGGAGCAAACCTCTTGCTTTACAGGAGAAAAAAAATCCTGGGTATCTTCCTTGGAGGAGTCTGGGGTTGCAACCCAGGATTAGGCCTGCCTTAAAGCTGGGGTCAAAGCACTGCAGGACATGCCTGAGAGGAGTCTTGGGTGGGTTCTGGAGCAAACCTCTTGCTTTACAGGAGAAAAAAAATCCTGGGTATCTTCCTTGGAGGAGTCTGGGGTTGCAACCCAGGATTGGGCCTGCCTTAAAGCTGGGGTCAAAGCACTGCAGGACATGCCTGAGAGGAGTGTTGGGTGAGTCCTGGAGCAAACCTTTTCCTTTACAGGAGAAAAGACAACCCAGGAAGCTTCCTTGGGGGAGTCTAGTGCTGCTACCTGAGATCTCAGGTACCTAAAGCAGAGTCGGAAGATACTGGGAGCTGCCTGGGAGGAGTGTGGTGTGGATCTTGGAGGTAAGAGCTTTCCCCAATACTAAAAAATATTCCATGTGTCTTCCTTGGAGGAGTCTAAGAGTTTTACCTGGGATCTCAGGTCCCTGAAGCAGGGCTCAAGACAGTGTGGGACATGTCTGTGAGGAATCTTGGGCAGATGCCAGAGAAGAGAGCGTCCTTTGAGGGAAAAAATCCTTTTGGGTATCTTCCTTGGAGGAGTCTGGGGTTGCAACCCAGGATTGGGCCTGCCTTAAAGCTGGGGTCAAAGCACTGCAGGACATGCCTGAGAGGAGTCTTGGGTGGGTTCTGGAGCAAACCTCTTGCTTTACAGGAGAAAAAAAATCCTGGGTATCTTCCTTGGAGGAGTCTGGGGTTGCAACCCAGGATTAGGCCTGCCTTAAAGCTGGGGTCAAAGCATTGCAGGACATGCCTGAGAGGAGTGTTGGGTGGGTTCTGGAGCAAACCTCTTGCTTTACAGGAGAAAAAAAATCCTGGGTATCTTCCTTGGAGGAGTCTGGGGTTGCAACCCAGGATTAGGCCTGCCTTAAAGCTGGGGTCAAAGCACTGCAGGAGATGCCTGAGAGGAGTGTTGGGTGGGTTCTGGAGCAAACCTCTTGCTTTACAGGAGAAAAAAAATCCTGGGTATCTTCCTTGGAGGAGTCTGGGGTTGCAACCCAGGATTAGGCCTGCCTTAAAGCTGGGGTCAAAGCACTGCAGGACATGCCTGAGAGGAGTCTTGGGTGGGTTCTGGAGCAAACCTCTTGCTTTACAGGAGAAAAAAAATCCTGGGTATCTTCCTTGGAGGAGTCTGGGGTTGCAACCCAGGATTGGGCCTGCCTTAAAGCTGGGGTCAAAGCACTGCAGGACATGCCTGAGAGGAGTGTTGGGTGGGTTCTGGAGCAAACCTCTTGCTTTACAGGAGAAAAAAAATCCTGGGTATCTTCCTTGGAGGAGTCTGGGGTTGCAACCCAGGATTGGGCCTGCCTTAAAGCTGGGGTCAAAGCACTGCAGGACATGCCTGAGAGGAGTCTTGGGTGGGTTCTGGAGCAAACCTCTTGCTTTACAGGAGAAAAAAAATCCTGGGTATCTTCCTTGGAGGAGTCTGGGGTTGCAACCCAGGATTAGGCCTGCTTTAAAGCTGGGGTCAAAGTACTCCAGGACATGCCTGAGAGGAGTCTTGGGTGAGTCCTGGAGCAAACCTTTTCCTTTACAGGAGAAAAGACAACCCAGGAAGCTTCCTTGGAGGAGTCTAGTGCTGCTACCTGAGATCTCAGGTCCCTAAAGCAGAGTCGGAAGATACTGGGAGCTGCCTGGGAGGAGTGTGGTGTGGATCTTGGAGGTAAGAGCTTTCCCCAATACTAAAAAATATTCCATGTGTCTTCCTTGGAGGAGTCTAAGAGTTTTACCTGGGATCTCAGGTCCCTGAAGCAGGGCTCAAGACAGTGTGGGACATGTCTGTGAGGAATCTTGGGCAGATGCCAGAGAAGAGAGCGTCCTTTGAGGGAAAAAATCCTTTTGGGTATCTTCCTTGGAGGAGTCTGGGGTTGCAACCCAGGATTGGGCCTGCCTTAAAGCTGGGGTCAAAGCACTGCAGGACATGCCTGAGAGGAGTGTTGGGTGGGTTCTGGAGCAAACCTCTTGCTTTACAGGAGAAAAAAAATCCTGGGTATCTTCCTTGGAGGAGTCTGGGGTTGCAACCCAGGATTAGGCCTGCCTTAAAGCTGGGGTCAAAGCACTGCAGGACATGCCTGAGAGGAGTCTTGGGTGGGTTCTGGAGCAAACCTCTTGCTTTACAGGAGAAAAAAAATCCTGGGTATCTTCCTTGGAGGAGTCTGGGGTTGCAACCCAGGATTAGGCCTGCCTTAAAGCTGGGGTCAAAGCACTGCAGGACATGCCTGAGAGGAGTCTTGGGTGGGTTCTGGAGCAAACCTCTTGCTTTACAGGAGAAAAAAAATCCTGGGTATCTTCCTTGGAGGAGTCTGGGGTTGCAACCCAGGATTAGGCCTGCCTTAAAGCTGGGGTCAAAGCACTGCAGGACATGCCTGAGAGGAGTCTTGGGTGGGTTCTGGAGCAAACCTCTTGCTTTACAGGAGAAAAAAAATCCTGGGTATCTTCCTTGGAGGAGTCTGGGGTTGCAACCCAGGATTAGGCCTGCTTTAAAGCTGGGGTCAAAGTACTCCAGGACATGCCTGAGAGGAGTCTTGGGTGAGTCCTGGAGCAAACCTTTTCCTTTACAGGAGAAAAGACAACCCAGGAAGCTTCCTTGGGGGAGTCTAGTGCTGCTACCTGAGATCTCAGGTCCCTAAAGCAGAGTCGGAAGATACTGGGAGCTGCCTGGGAGGAGTGTGGTGTGGATCTTGGAGGTAAGAGCTTTCCCCAATACTAAAAAATATTCCATGTGTCTTCCTTGGAGGAGTCTAAGAGTTTTACCTGGGATCTCAGGTCCCTGAAGCAGGGCTCAAGACAGTGTGGGACATGTCTGTGAGGAATCTTGGGCAGATGCCAGAGAAGAGAGCGTCCTTTGAGGGAAAAAATCCTTTTGGGTATCTTCCTTGGAGGAGTCTGGGGTTGCAACCCAGGATTGGGCCTGCCTTAAAGCTGGGGTCAAAGCACTGCAGGACATGCCTGAGAGGAGTCTTGGGTGGGTTCTGGAGCAAACCTCTTGCTTTACAGGAGAAAAAAAATCCTGGGTATCTTCCTTGGAGGAGTCTGGGTTTGCAACCCAGGATTAGGCCTGCCTTAAAGCTGGGGTCAAAGCACTGCAGGACATGCCTGAGAGGAGTCTTGGGTGGGTTCTGGAGCAAACCTCTTGCTTTACAGGAGAAAAAAAATCCTGGGTATCTTCCTTGGAGGAGTCTGGGGTTGCAACCCAGGATTAGGCCTGCCTTAAAGCTGGGGTCAAAGCACTGCAGGACATGCCTGAGAGGAGTGTTGGGTGGGTTCTGGAGCAAACCTCTTGCTTTACAGGAGAAAAAAAATCCTGGGTATCTTCCTTGGAGGAGTCTGGGGTTGCAACCCAGGATTAGGCCTGCCTTAAAGCTGGGGTCAAAGCACTGCAGGACATGCCTGAGAGGAGTCTTGGGTGGGTTCTGGAGCAAACCTCTTGCTTTACAGGAGAAAAAAAATCCTGGGTATCTTCCTTGGAGGAGTCTGGGGTTGCAACCCAGGATTGGGCCTGCCTTAAAGCTGGGGTCAAAGCACTGCAGGACATGCCTGAGAGGAGTCTTGGGTGGGTTCTGGAGCAAACCTCTTGCTTTACAGGAGAAAAAAAATCCTGGGTATCTTCCTTGGAGGAGTCTGGGGTTGCAACCCAGGATTAGGCCTGCCTTAAAGCTGGGGTCAAAGCACTGCAGGACATGCCTGAGAGGAGTCTTGGGTGGGTTCTGGAGCAAACCTCTTGCTTTACAGGAGAAAAAAAATCCTGGGTATCTTCCTTGGAGGAGTCTGGGGTTGCAACCCAGGATTAGGCCTGCCTTAAAGCTGGGGTCAAAGCACTGCAGGACATGCCTGAGAGGAGTCTTGGGTGGGTTCTGGAGCAAACCTCTTGCTTTACAGGAGAAAAAAAATCCTGGGTATCTTCCTTGGGGGAGTCTGGGGTTGCAACCCAGGATTAGGCCTGCCTTAAAGCTGGGGTCAAAGCACTGCAGGACATGCCTGAGAGGAGTCTTGGGTGGGTTCTGGAGCAAACCTCTTGCTTTACAGGAGAAAAAAAATCCTGGGTATCTTCCTTGGAGGAGTCTGGGGTTGCAACCCAGGATTAGGCCTGCCTTAAAGCTGGGGTCAAAGCACTGCAGGACATGCCTGAGAGGAGTCTTGGGTGGGTTCTGGAGCAAACCTCTTGCTTTACAGGAGAAAAAAAATCCTGGGTATCTTCCTTGGAGGAGTCTGGGGTTGCAACCCAGGATTAGGCCTGCCTTAAAGCTGGGGTCAAAGCACTGCAGGACATGCCTGAGAGGAGTCTTGGGTGGGTTCTGGAGCAAACCTCTTGCTTTACAGGAGAAAAAAAATCCTGGGTATCTTCCTTGGAGGAGTCTGGGGTTGCAACCCAGGATTAGGCCTGCCTTAAAGCTGGGGTCAAAGCACTGCAGGACATGCCTGAGAGGAGTCTTGGGTGGGTTCTGGAGCAAACCTCTTGCTTTACAGGAGAAAAAAAATCCTGGGTATCTTCCTTGGAGGAGTCTGGGGTTGCAACCCAGGATTGGGCCTGCCTTAAAGCTGGGGTCAAAGCACTGCAGGACATGCCTGAGAGGAGTCTTGGGTGGGTTCTGGAGCAAACCTCTTGCTTTACAGGAGAAAAAAAATCCTGGGTATCTTCCTTGGAGGAGTCTGGGGTTGCAACCCAGGATTAGGCCTGCCTTAAAGCTGGGGTCAAAGCACTGCAGGACATGCCTGAGAGGAGTCTTGGGTGGGTTCTGGAGCAAACCTCTTGCTTTACAGGAGAAAAAAAATCCTGGGTATCTTCCTTGGAGGAGTCTGGGGTTGCAACCCAGGATTAGGCCTGCCTTAAAGCTGGGGTCAAAGCACTGCAGGACATGCCTGAGAGGAGTCTTGGGTGGGTTCTGGAGCAAAACTCTTGCTTTACAGGAGAAAAAAAATCCTGGGTATCTTCCTTGGAGGAGTCTGGGGTTGCAACCCAGGATTAGGCCTGCCTTAAAGCTGGGGTCAAAGCACTGCAGGACATGCCTGAGAGGAGTCTTGGGTGAGTCCTGGAGCAAACCTTTTCCTTTACAGGAGAAAAGACAACCCAGGAAGCTTCCTTGGGGGAGTCTAGTGCTGCTACCTGAGATCTCAGGTCCCTAAAGCAGAGTCGGAAGATACTGGGAGCTGCCTGGGAGGAGTGTGGTGTGGATCTTGGAGGTAAGAGCTTTCCCCAATACTAAAAAATATTCCATGTGTCTTCCTTGGAGGAGTCTAAGAGTTTTACCTGGGATCTCAGGTCCCTGAAGCAGGGCTCAAGACAGTGTGGGACATGTCTGTGAGGAATCTTGGGCAGATGCCAGAGAAGAGAGCGTCCTTTGAGGGAAAAAATCCTTTTGGGTATCTTCCTTGGAGGAGTCTGGGGTTGCAACCCAGGATTGGGCCTGCCTTAAAGCTGGGGTCAAAGCACTGCAGGACATGCCTGAGAGGAGTGTTGGGTGGGTTCTGGAGCAAAACTCTTGCTTTACAGGAGAAAAAAAATCCTGGGTATCTTCCTTGGAGGAGTCTGGGGTTGCAACCCAGGATTAGGCCTGCCTTAAAGCTGGGGTCAAAGCACTGCAGGACATGCCTGAGAGGAGTCTTGGGTGGGTTCTGGAGCAAACCTCTTGCTTTACAGGAGAAAAAAAATCCTGGGTATCTTCCTTGGAGGAGTCTGGGGTTGCAACCCAGGATTAGGCCTGCCTTAAAGCTGGGGTCAAAGCACTGCAGGACATGCCTGAGAGGAGTGTTGGGTGGGTTCTGGAGCAAACCTCTTGCTTTACAGGAGAAAAAAAATCCTGGGTATCTTCCTTGGAGGAGTCTGGGGTTGCAACCCAGGATTGGGCCTGCCTTAAAGCTGGGGTCAAAGCACTGCAGGACATGCCTGAGAGGAGTGTTGGGTGGGTTCTGGAGCAAAACTCTTGCTTTACAGGAGAAAAAAAATCCTGGGTATCTTCCTTGGAGGAGTCTGGGGTTGCAACCCAGGATTAGGCCTGCCTTAAAGCTGGGGTCAAAGCACTGCAGGACATGCCTGAGAGGAGTCTTGGGTGGGTTCTGGAGCAAACCTCTTGCTTTACAGGAGAAAAAAAATCCTGGGTATCTTCCTTGGAGGAGTCTGAGGTTGCAACCCAGGATTAGGCCTGCCTTAAAGCTGGGGTCAAAGCACTGCAGGACATGCCTGAGAGGAGTCTTGGGTGGGTTCTGGAGCAAACCTCTTGCTTTACAGGAGAAAAAAAATCCTGGGTATCTTCCTTGGAGGAGTCTGGGGTTGCAACCCAGGATTGGGCCTGCCTTAAAGCTGGGGTCAAAGCACTGCAGGACATGCCTGAGAGGAGTGTTGGGTGGGTTCTGGAGCAAACCTCTTGCTTTACAGGAGAAAAAAAATCCTGGGTATCTTCCTTGGAGGAGTCTGGGGTTGCAACCCAGGATTGGGCCTGCCTTAAAGCTGGGGTCAAAGCACTGCAGGACATGCCTGAGAGGAGTCTTGGGTGGGTTCTGGAGCAAACCTCTTGCTTTACAGGAGAAAAAAAATCCTGGGTATCTTCCTTGGAGGAGTCTGGGGTTGCAACCCAGGATTAGGCCTGCCTTAAAGCTGGGGTCAAAGCACTGCAGGACATGCCTGAGAGGAGTCTTGGGTGGGTTCTGGAGCAAACCTCTTGCTTTACAGGAGAAAAAAAATCCTGGGTATCTTCCTTGGAGGAGTCTGGGGTTGCAACCCAGGATTAGGCCTGCCTTAAAGCTGGGGTCAAAGCACTGCAGGACATGCCTGAGAGGAGTCTTGGGTGGGTTCTGGAGCAAACCTCTTGCTTTACAGGAGAAAAAAAATCCTGGGTATCTTCCTTGGAGGAGTCTGGGGTTGCAACCCAGGATTGGGCCTGCCTTAAAGCTGGGGTCAAAGCACTGCAGGACATGCCTGAGAGGAGTCTTGGGTGGGTTCTGGAGCAAACCTCTTGCTTTACAGGAGAAAAAAAATCCTGGGTATCTTCCTTGGAGGAGTCTGGGGTTGCAACCCAGGATTAGGCCTGCCTTAAAGCTGGGGTCAAAGTACTCCAGGACATGCCTGAGAGGAGTCTTGGGTGGGTTCTGGAGCAAACCTCTTGCTTTACAGGAGAAAAAAAATCCTGGGTATCTTCCTTGGAGGAGTCTGGGGTTGCAACCCAGGATTAGGCCTGCCTTAAAGCTGGGGTCAAAGCACTGCAGGACATGCCTGAGAGGAGTCTTGGGTGGGTTCTGGAGCAAACCTCTTGCTTTACAGGAGAAAAAAAATCCTGGGTATCTTCCTTGGAGGAGTCTGGGGTTGCAACCCAGGATTAGGCCTGCCTTAAAGCTGGGGTCAAAGCACTGCAGGACATGCCTGAGAGGAGTGTTGGGTGGGTTCTGGAGCAAACCTCTTGCTTTACAGGAGAAAAAAAATCCTGGGTATCTTCCTTGGAGGAGTCTGGGGTTGCAACCCAGGATTAGGCCTGCCTTAAAGCTGGGGTCAAAGCACTGCAGGACATGCCTGAGAGGAGTCTTGGGTGGGTTCTGGAGCAAACCTCTTGCTTTACAGGAGAAAAAAAATCCTGGGTATCTTCCTTGGAGGAGTCTGGGGTTGCAACCCAGGATTAGGCCTGCCTTAAAGCTGGGGTCAAAGCACTGCAGGACATGCCTGAGAGGAGTCTTGGGTGGGTTCTGGAGCAAACCTCTTGCTTTACAGGAGAAAAAAAATCCTGGGTATCTTCCTTGGAGGAGTCTGGGGTTGCAACCCAGGATTAGGCCTGCCTTAAAGCTGGGGTCAAAGCACTGCAGGACATGCCTGAGAGGAGTCTTGGGTGGGTTCTGGAGCAAACCTCTTGCTTTACAGGAGAAAAAAAATCCTGGGTATCTTCCTTGGAGGAGTCTGGGGTTGCAACCCAGGATTAGGCCTGCCTTAAAGCTGGGGTCAAAGCACTGCAGGACATGCCTGAGAGGAGTCTTGGGTGGGTTCTGGAGCAAACCTCTTGCTTTACAGGAGAAAAAAAATCCTGGGTATCTTCCTTGGAGGAGTCTGGGGTTGCAACCCAGGATTAGGCCTGCCTTAAAGCTGGGGTCAAAGCACTGCAGGACATGCCTGAGAGGAGTCTTGGGTGGGTTCTGGAGCAAACCTCTTGCTTTACAGGAGAAAAAAAATCCCGGGTATCTTCCTTGGAGGAGTCTGGGGTTGCAACCCAGGATTAGGCCTGCCTTAAAGCTGGGGTCAAAGCACTGCAGGACATGCCTGAGAGGAGTCTTGGGTGGGTTCTGGAGCAAACCTCTTGCTTTACAGGAGAAAAAAAATCCTGGGTATCTTCCTTGGAGGAGTCTGGGGTTGCAACCCAGGATTAGGCCTGCCTTAAAGCTGGGGTCAAAGCACTGCAGGACATGCCTGAGAGGAGTCTTGGGTGGGTTCTGGAGCAAACCTCTTGCTTTACAGGAGAAAAAAAATCCTGGGTATCTTCCTTGGAGGAGTCTGGGGTTGCAACCCAGGATTAGGCCTGCCTTAAAGCTGGGGTCAAAGCACTGCAGGACATGCCTGAGAGGAGTCTTGGGTGGGTTCTGGAGTAAACCTCTTGCTTTACAGGAGAAAAAAAATCCTGGGTATCTTCCTTGGAGGAGTCTGGGGTTGCAACCCAGGATTAGGCCTGCCTTAAAGCTGGGGTCAAAGCACTGCAGGACATGCCTGAGAGGAGTCTTGGGTGGGTTCTGGAGCAAACCTCTTGCTTTATAGGAGAAAAAAAATCCTGGGTATCTTCCTTGGAGGAGTCTGGGGTTGCAACTCAGATTTAGGCCTGCCTTAAAGCTGGGGTCAAAGCACTGCAGGACATGCCTGAGAGGAGTGTTGGGTGGGTTCTGGAGCAAACCTCTTGCTTTACAGGAGAAAAAAAATCCTGGGTATCTTCCTTGGAGGAGTCTGGGGTTGCAACCCAGGATTGGGCCTGCCTTAAAGCTGGGGTCAAAGCACTGCAGGACATGCCTGAGAGGAGTCTTGGGTGGGTTCTGGAGCAAACCTCTTGCTTTACAGGAGAAAAAAAATCCTGGGTATCTTCCTTGGAGGAGTCTGGGGTTGCAACCCAGGATTAGGCCTGCCTTAAAGCTGGGGTCAAAGCACTGCAGGACATGCCTGAGAGGAGTCTTGGGTGGGTTCTGGAGCAAAACTCTTGCTTTACAGGAGAAAAAAAATCCTGGGTATCTTCCTTGGAGGAGTCTGAGGTTGCAACCCAGGATTAGGCCTGCCTTAAAGCTGGGGTCAAAGCACTGCAGGAGATGCCTGAGAGGAGTCTTGGGTGGGTTCTGGAGCAAACCTCTTGCTTTACAGGAGAAAAAAAATCCTGGGTATCTTCCTTGGAGGAGTCTGGGGTTGCAACCCAGGATTAGGCCTGCCTTAAAGCTGGGGTCAAAGCACTGCAGGACATGCCTGAGAGGAGTCTTGGGTGGGTTCTGGAGCAAACCTCTTGCTTTACAGGAGAAAAAAAATCCTGGGTATCTTCCTTGGAGGAGTCTGGGGTTGCAACCCAGGATTAGGCCTGCCTTAAAGCTGGGGTCAAAGCACTGCAGGACATGCCTGAGAGGAGTGTTGGGTGGGTTCTGGAGCAAACCTCTTGCTTTACAGGAGAAAAAAAATCCTGGGTATCTTCCTTGGAGGAGTCTGGGGTTGCAACCCAGGATTAGGCCTGCCTTAAAGCTGGGGTCAAAGCACTGCAGGACATGCCTGAGAGGAGTCTTGGGTGGGTTCTGGAGCAAACCTCTTGCTTTACAGGAGAAAAAAAATCCTGGGTATCTTCCTTGGAGGAGTCTGGGGTTGCAACCCAGGATTAGGCCTGCCTTAAAGCTGGGGTCAAAGCACTGCAGGACATGCCTGAGAGGAGTCTTGGGTGGGTTCTGGAGCAAACCTCTTGCTTTACAGGAGAAAAAAAATCCTGGGTATCTTCCTTGGAGGAGTCTGGGGTTGCAACCCAGGATTAGGCCTGCCTTAAAGCTGGGGTCAAAGCACTGCAGGACATGCCTGAGAGGAGTCTTGGGTGGGTTCTGGAGCAAACCTCTTGCTTTACAGGAGAAAAAAAATCCCGGGCATCTTCCTTGGAGGAGTCTGGGGTTGCAACCCAGGATTAGGCCTGCCTTAAAGCTGGGGTCAAAGCACTGCAGGACATGCCTGAGAGGAGTGTTGGGTGGGTTCTGGAGCAAACCTCTTGCTTTACAGGAGAAAAAAAATCCTGGGTATCTTCCTTGGAGGAGTCTGGGGTTGCAACCCAGGATTGGGCCTGCCTTAAAGCTGGGGTCAAAGCACTGCAGGACATGCCTGAGAGGAGTCTTGGGTGGGTTCTGGAGCAAACCTCTTGCTTTACAGGAGAAAAAAAATCCTGGGTATCTTCCTTGGAGGAGTCTGGGGTTGCAACCCAGGATTAGGCCTGCCTTAAAGCTGGGGTTAAAGTACTCCAGGACATGCCTGAGAGGAGTCTTGGGTGAGTCCTGGAGCAAACCTTTTCTTTTACAGGAGAAAAGACAACCCAGGAAGCTTCCTTGGGGGAGTCTAGTGCTGCTACCTGAGATCTCAGATCCCTAAAGCAGAGTCGGAAGATACTGGGAGCTGCCTGGGAGGAGTGTGGTGTGGATCTTGGAGGTAAGAGCTTTCCCCAATACTAAAAAATATTCCATGTGTCTTCCTTGGAGGAGTCTAAGAGTTTTACCTGGGATCTCAGGTCCCTGAAGCAGGGCTCAAGACAGTGTGGGACATGTCTGTGAGGAATCTTGGGCAGATGCCAGAGAAGAGAGCGTCCTTTGAGGGAAAAAATCCTTTTGGGTATCTTCCTTGGAGGAGTCTGGGGTTGCAACCCAGGATTAGGCCTGCCTTAAAGCTGGGGTCAAAGCACTGCAGGACATGCCTGAGAGGAGTGTTGGGTGGGTTCTGGAGCAAACCTCTTGCTTTACAGGAGAAAAAAAATCCTGGGTATCTTCCTTGGAGGAGTCTGGGGTTGCAACCCAGGATTAGGCCTGCCTTAAAGCTGGGGTCAAAGCACTGCAGGACATGCCTGAGAGGAGTGTTGGGTGGGTTCTGGAGCAAACCTCTTGCTTTACAGGAGAAAAAAAATCCTGGGTATCTTCCTTGGAGGAGTCTGGGGTTGCAACCCAGGATTAGGCCTGCCTTAAAGCTGGGGTCAAAGCACTGCAGGACATGCCTGAGAGGAGTCTTGGGTGGGTTCTGGAGCAAACCTCTTGCTTTACAGGAGAAAAAAAATCCTGGGTATCTTCCTTGGAGGAGTCTGGGGTTGCAACCCAGGATTAGGCCTGCCTTAAAGCTGGGGTCAAAGCACTGCAGGACATGCCTGAGAGGAGTCTTGGGTGGGTTCTGGAGCAAACCTCTTGCTTTACAGGAGAAAAAAAATCCTGGGTATCTTCCTTGGAGGAGTCTGGGGTTGCAACCCAGGATTGGGCCTGCCTTAAAGCTGGGGTCAAAGCACTGCAGGACATGCCTGAGAGGAGTCTTGGGTGGGTTCTGGAGCAAAACTCTTGCTTTACAGGAGAAAAAAAATCCTGGGTATCTTCCTTGGAGGAGTCTGGGGTTGCAACCCAGGATTAGGCCTGCCTTAAAGCTGGGGTCAAAGCACTGCAGGACATGCCTGAGAGGAGTCTTGGGTGGGTTCTGGAGCAAACCTCTTGCTTTACAGGAGAAAAAAAATCCTGGGTATCTTCCTTGGAGGAGTCTGGGGTTGCAACCCAGGATTGGGCCTGCCTTAAAGCTGGGGTCAAAGCACTGCAGGACATGCCTGAGAGGAGTGTTGGGTGGGTTCTGGAGCAAACCTCTTGCTTTACAGGAGAAAAAAAATCCTGGGTATCTTCCTTGGAGGAGTCTGGGGTTGCAACCCAGGATTAGGCCTGCCTTAAAGCTGGGGTCAAAGCACTGCAGGACATGCCTGAGAGGAGTCTTGGGTGGGTTCTGGAGCAAACCTCTTGCTTTACAGGAGAAAAAAAATCCCGGGCATCTTCCTTGGAGGAGTCTGGGGTTGCAACCCAGGATTAGGCCTGCCTTAAAGCTGGGGTCAAAGCACTGCAGGACATGCCTGAGAGGAGTCTTGGGTGGGTTCTGGAGCAAACCTCTTGCTTTACAGGAGAAAAAAAATCCTGGGTATCTTCCTTGGAGGAGTCTGGGGTTGCAACCCAGGATTGGGCCTGCCTTAAAGCTGGGGTCAAAGCACTGCAGGACATGCCTGAGAGGAGTGTTGGGTGGGTTCTGGAGCAAACCTCTTGCTTTACAGGAGAAAAAAAATCCTGGGTATCTTCCTTGGAGGAGTCTGGGGTTGCAACCCAGGATTAGGCCTGCCTTAAAGCTGGGGTTAAAGTACTCCAGGACATGCCTGAGAGGAGTCTTGGGTGAGTCCTGGAGCAAACCTTTTCTTTTACAGGAGAAAAGACAACCCAGGAAGCTTCCTTGGGGGAGTCTAGTGCTGCTACCTGAGATCTCAGATCCCTAAAGCAGAGTCGGAAGATACTGGGAGCTGCCTGGGAGGAGTGTGGTGTGGATCTTGGAGGTAAGAGCTTTCCCCAATACTAAAAAATATTCCATGTGTCTTCCTTGGAGGAGTCTAAGAGTTTTACCTGGGATCTCAGGTCCCTGAAGCAGGGCTCAAGACAGTGTGGGACATGTCTGTGAGGAATCTTGGGCAGATGCCAGAGAAGAGAGCGTCCTTTGAGGGAAAAAATCCTTTTGGGTATCTTCCTTGGAGGAGTCTGGGGTTGCAACCCAGGATTAGGCCTGCCTTAAAGCTGGGGTCAAAGCACTGCAGGACATGCCTGAGAGGAGTGTTGGGTGGGTTCTGGAGCAAAACTCTTGCTTTACAGGAGAAAAAAAATCCTGGGTATCTTCCTTGGAGGAGTCTGGGGTTGCAACCCAGGATTAGGCCTGCCTTAAAGCTGGGGTCAAAGCACTGCAGGACATGCCTGAGAGGAGTCTTGGGTGGGTTCTGGAGCAAACCTCTTGCTTTACAGGAGAAAAAAAATCCTGGGTATCTTCCTTGGAGGAGTCTGGGGTTGCAACCCAGGATTAGGCCTGCCTTAAAGCTGGGGTCAAAGCACTGCAGGACATGCCTGAGAGGAGTGTTGGGTGGGTTCTGGAGCAAACCTCTTGCTTTACAGGAGAAAAAAAATCCTGGGTATCTTCCTTGGAGGAGTCTGGGGTTGCAACCCAGGATTAGGCCTGCCTTAAAGCTGGGGTCAAAGCACTGCAGGACATGCCTGAGAGGAGTCTTGGGTGGGTTCTGGAGCAAACCTCTTGCTTTACAGGAGAAAAAAAATCCTGGGTATCTTCCTTGGAGGAGTCTGGGGTTGCAACCCAGGATTAGGCCTGCCTTAAAGCTGGGGTCAAAGCACTGCAGGACATGCCTGAGAGGAGTCTTGGGTGGGTTCTGGAGCAAACCTCTTGCTTTACAGGAGAAAAAAAATCCTGGGTATCTTCCTTGGAGGAGTCTGGGGTTGCAACCCAGGATTAGGCCTGCCTTAAAGCTGGGGTCAAAGCACTGCAGGACATGCCTGAGAGGAGTCTTGGGTGGGTTCTGGAGCAAACCTCTTGCTTTACAGGAGAAAAAAAATCCTGGGTATCTTCCTTGGAGGAGTCTGGGGTTGCAACCCAGGATTAGGCCTGCCTTAAAGCTGGGGTCAAAGCACTGCAGGACATGCCTGAGAGGAGTCTTGGGTGGGTTCTGGAGCAAACCTCTTGCTTTACAGGAGAAAAAAAATCCCGGGCATCTTCCTTGGAGGAGTCTGGGGTTGCAACCCAGGATTAGGCCTGCCTTAAAGCTGGGGTCAAAGCACTGCAGGACATGCCTGAGAGGAGTCTTGGGTGGGTTCTGGAGCAAACCTCTTGCTTTACAGGAGAAAAAAAATCCTGGGTATCTTCCTTGGAGGAGTCTGGGGTTGCAACCCAGGATTGGGCCTGCCTTAAAGCTGGGGTCAAAGCACTGCAGGACATGCCTGAGAGGAGTGTTGGGTGGGTTCTGGAGCAAACCTCTTGCTTTACAGGAGAAAAAAAATCCTGGGTATCTTCCTTGGAGGAGTCTGGGGTTGCAACCCAGGATTAGGCCTGCCTTAAAGCTGGGGTTAAAGTACTCCAGGACATGCCTGAGAGGAGTCTTGGGTGAGTCCTGGAGCAAACCTTTTCTTTTACAGGAGAAAAGACAACCCAGGAAGCTTCCTTGGGGGAGTCTAGTGCTGCTACCTGAGATCTCAGATCCCTAAAGCAGAGTCGGAAGATACTGGGAGCTGCCTGGGAGGAGTGTGGTGTGGATCTTGGAGGTAAGAGCTTTCCCCAATACTAAAAAATATTCCATGTGTCTTCCTTGGAGGAGTCTAAGAGTTTTACCTGGGATCTCAGGTCCCTGAAGCAGGGCTCAAGACAGTGTGGGACATGTCTGTGAGGAATCTTGGGCAGATGCCAGAGAAGAGAGCGTCCTTTGAGGGAAAAAATCCTTTTGGGTATCTTCCTTGGAGGAGTCTGGGGTTGCAACCCAGGATTAGGCCTGCCTTAAAGCTGGGGTCAAAGCACTGCAGGACATGCCTGAGAGGAGTGTTGGGTGGGTTCTGGAGCAAAACTCTTGCTTTACAGGAGAAAAAAAATCCTGGGTATCTTCCTTGGAGGAGTCTGGGGTTGCAACCCAGGATTAGGCCTGCCTTAAAGCTGGGGTCAAAGCACTGCAGGACATGCCTGAGAGGAGTCTTGGGTGGGTTCTGGAGCAAACCTCTTGCTTTACAGGAGAAAAAAAATCCTGGGTATCTTCCTTGGAGGAGTCTGGGGTTGCAACCCAGGATTAGGCCTGCCTTAAAGCTGGGGTCAAAGCACTGCAGGACATGCCTGAGAGGAGTCTTGGGTGGGTTCTGGAGCAAACCTCTTGCTTTACAGGAGAAAAAAAATCCTGGGTATCTTCCTTGGAGGAGTCTGGGGTTGCAACCCAGGATTAGGCCTGCCTTAAAGCTGGGGTCAAAGCACTGCAGGACATGCCTGAGAGGAGTCTTGGGTGGGTTCTGGAGCAAACCTCTTGCTTTACAGGAGAAAAAAAATCCTGGGTATCTTCCTTGGAGGAGTCTGGGGTTGCAACCCAGGATTGGGCCTGCCTTAAAGCTGGGGTCAAAGCACTGCAGGACATGCCTGAGAGGAGTCTTGGGTGGGTTCTGGAGCAAAACTCTTGCTTTACAGGAGAAAAAAAATCCTGGGTATCTTCCTTGGAGGAGTCTGGGGTTGCAACCCAGGATTAGGCCTGCCTTAAAGCTGGGGTCAAAGCACTGCAGGAGATGCCTGAGAGGAGTGTTGGGTGGGTTCTGGAGCAAACCTCTTGCTTTACAGGAGAAAAAAAATCCTGGGTATCTTCCTTGGAGGAGTCTGGGGTTGCAACCCAGGATTAGGCCTGCCTTAAAGCTGGGGTCAAAGCACTGCAGGAGATGCCTGAGAGGAGTGTTGGGTGGGTTCTGGAGCAAACCTCTTGCTTTACAGGAGAAAAAAAATCCTGGGTATCTTCCTTGGAGGAGTCTGGGGTTGCAACCCAGGATTGGGCCTGCCTTAAAGCTGGGGTCAAAGCACTGCAGGACATGCCTGAGAGGAGTCTTGGGTGGGTTCTGGAGCAAACCTCTTGCTTTACAGGAGAAAAAAAATCCTGGGTATCTTCCTTGGAGGAGTCTGGGGTTGCAACCCAGGATTAGGCCTGCCTTAAAGCTGGGGTCAAAGTACTCCAGGACATGCCTGAGAGGAGTCTTGGGTGGGTTCTGGAGCAAACCTCTTGCTTTACAGGAGAAAAAAAATCCTGGGTATCTTCCTTGGAGGAGTCTGGGGTTGCAACCCAGGATTAGGCCTGCCTTAAAGCTGGGGTCAAAGCACTGCAGGACATGCCTGAGAGGAGTGTTGGGTGGGTTCTGGAGCAAACCTCTTGCTTTACAGGAGAAAAAAAATCCTGGGTATCTTCCTTGGAGGAGTCTGGGGTTGCAACCCAGGATTAGGCCTGCCTTAAAGCTGGGGTCAAAGCACTGCAGGACATGCCTGAGAGGAGTGTTGGGTGGGTTCTGGAGCAAACCTCTTGCTTTACAGGAGAAAAAAAATCCTGGGTATCTTCCTTGGAGGAGTCTGGGGTTGCAACCCAGGATTAGGCCTGCCTTAAAGCTGGGGTCAAAGCACTGCAGGACATGCCTGAGAGGAGTCTTGGGTGGGTTCTGGAGCAAACCTCTTGCTTTACAGGAGAAAAAAAATCCTGGGTATCTTCCTTGGAGGAGTCTGAGGTTGCAACCCAGGATTAGGCCTGCCTTAAAGCTGGGGTCAAAGCACTGCAGGACATGCCTGAGAGGAGTCTTGGGTGGGTTCTGGAGCAAACCTCTTGCTTTACAGGAGAAAAAAAATCCTGGGTATCTTCCTTGGAGGAGTCTGGGGTTGCAACCCAGGATTAGGCCTGCCTTAAAGCTGGGGTCAAAGCACTGCAGGACATGCCTGAGAGGAGTCTTGGGTGGGTTCTGGAGCAAACCTCTTGCTTTACAGGAGAAAAAAAATCCTGGGTATCTTCCTTGGAGGAGTCTGGGGTTGCAACCCAGGATTAGGCCTGCCTTAAAGCTGGGGTCAAAGCACTGCAGGACATGCCTGAGAGGAGTCTTCGGTGGGTTCTGGAGCAAACCTCTTGCTTTACAGGAGAAAAAAAATCCTGGGTATCTTCCTTGGAGGAGTCTGGGGTTGCAACCCAGGATTAGGCCTGCCTTAAAGCTGGGGTCAAAGCACTGCAGGACATGCCTGAGAGGAGTGTTGGGTGGGTTCTGGAGCAAACCTCTTGCTTTACAGGAGAAAAAAAATCCTGGGTATCTTCCTTGGAGGAGTCTGGGGTTGCAACCCAGGATTAGGCCTGCCTTAAAGCTGGGGTCAAAGCACTGCAGGACATGCCTGAGAGGAGTCTTGGGTGGGTTCTGGAGCAAACCTCTTGCTTTACAGGAGAAAAAAAATCCCGGGTATCTTCCTTGGAGGAGTCTGGGGTTGCAACCCAGGATTAGGCCTGCCTTAAAGCTGGGGTCAAAGCACTGCAGGACATGCCTGAGAGGAGTCTTGGGTGGGTTCTGGAGCAAACCTCTTGCTTTACAGGAGAAAAAAAATCCTGGGTATCTTCCTTGGAGGAGTCTGGGGTTGCAACCCAGGATTAGGCCTGCCTTAAAGCTGGGGTCAAAGCACTGCAGGACATGCCTGAGAGGAGTGTTGGGTGGGTTCTGGAGCAAACCTCTTGCTTTACAGGAGAAAAAAAATCCTGGGTATCTTCCTTGGAGGAGTCTGGGGTTGCAACCCAGGATTAGGCCTGCCTTAAAGCTGGGGTCAAAGCACTGCAGGACATGCCTGAGAGGAGTGTTGGGTGGGTTCTGGAGCAAACCTCTTGCTTTACAGGAGAAAAAAAATCCTGGGTATCTTCCTTGGAGGAGTCTGGGGTTGCAACCCAGGATTGGGCCTGCCTTAAAGCTGGGGTCAAAGCACTGCAGGACATGCCTGAGAGGAGTGTTGGGTGGGTTCTGGAGCAAAACTCTTGCTTTACAGGAGAAAAAAAATCCTGGGTATCTTCCTTGGAGGAGTCTGGGGTTGCAACCCAGGATTAGGCCTGCCTTAAAGCTGGGGTCAAAGTACTCCAGGACATGCCTGAGAGGAGTCTTGGGTGAGTCCTGGAGCAAACCTTTTCCTTTACAGGAGAAAAGACAACCCAGGAAGCTTCCTTGGGGGAGTCTAGTGCTGCTACCTGAGATCTCAGGTCCCTAAAGCAGAGTCGGAAGATACTGGGAGCTGCCTGGGAGGAGTGTGGTGTGGATCTTGGAGGTAAGAGCTTTCCCCAATACTAAAAAATATTCCATGTGTCTTCCTTGGAGGAGTCTAAGAGTTTTACCTGGGATCTCAGGTCCCTGAAGCAGGGCTCAAGACAGTGTGGGACATGTCTGTGAGGAATCTTGGGCAGATGCCAGAGAAGAGAGCGTCCTTTGAGGGAAAAAATCCTTTTGGGTATCTTCCTTGGAGGAGTCTGGGGTTGCAACCCAGGATTAGGCCTGCCTTAAAGCTGGGGTCAAAGCACTGCAGGACATGCCTGAGGGGAGTGTTGGGTGGGTTCTGGAGCAAACCTCCTTGCTTTACAGGAGAAAAAAAATCCTGGGTATCTTCCTTGGAGGAGTCTGGGGTTGCAACCCAGGATTAGGCCTGCCTTAAAGCTGGGGTCAAAGCACTGCAGGACATGCCTGAGAGGAGTCTTGGGTGGGTTCTGGAGCAAACCTCTTGCTTTACAGGAGAAAAAAAATCCTGGGTATCTTCCTTGGAGGAGTCTGGGGTTGCAACCCAGGATTAGGCCTGCCTTAAAGCTGGGGTCAAAGCACTGCAGGACATGCCTGAGAGGAGTCTTGGGTGGGTTCTGGAGCAAACCTCTTGCTTTACAGGAGAAAAAAAATCCTGGGTATCTTCCTTGGAGGAGTCTGGGGTTGCAACCCAGGATTAGGCCTGCCTTAAAGCTGGGGTCAAAGCACTGCAGGACATGCCTGAGAGGAGTCTTGGGTGGGTTCTGGAGCAAAACTCTTGCTTTACAGGAGAAAAAAAATCCTGGGTATCTTCCTTGGAGGAGTCTGAGGTTGCAACCCAGGATTAGGCCTGCCTTAAAGCTGGGGTCAAAGCACTGCAGGACATGCCTGAGAGGAGTCTTGGGTGGGTTCTGGAGCAAACCTCTTGCTTTACAGGAGAAAAAAAATCCTGGGTATCTTCCTTGGAGGAGTCTGGGGTTGCAACCCAGGATTAGGCCTGCCTTAAAGCTGGGGTCAAAGCACTGCAGGACATGCCTGAGAGGAGTGTTGGGTGGGTTCTGGAGCAAACCTCTTGCTTTACAGGAGAAAAAAAATCCTGGGTATCTTCCTTGGAGGAGTCTGGGGTTGCAACCCAGGATTAGGCCTGCCTTAAAGCTGGGGTCAAAGCACTGCAGGACATGCCTGAGAGGAGTGTTGGGTGGGTTCTGGAGCAAACCTCTTGCTTTACAGGAGAAAAAAAATCCTGGGTATCTTCCTTGGAGGAGTCTGGGGTTGCAACCCAGGATTAGGCCTGCCTTAAAGCTGGGGTCAAAGCACTGCAGGACATGCCTGAGAGGAGTCTTGGGTGGGTTCTGGAGCAAACCTCTTGCTTTACAGGAGAAAAAAAATCCTGGGTATCTTCCTTGGAGGAGTCTGGGGTTGCAACCCAGGATTAGGCCTGCCTTAAAGCTGGGGTCAAAGCACTGCAGGACATGCCTGAGAGGAGTCTTGGGTGGGTTCTGGAGCAAAACTCTTGCTTTACAGGAGAAAAAAAATCCTGGGTATCTTCCTTGGAGGAGTCTGAGGTTGCAACCCAGGATTAGGCCTGCCTTAAAGCTGGGGTCAAAGCACTGCAGGACATGCCTGAGAGGAGTCTTGGGTGGGTTCTGGAGCAAACCTCTTGCTTTACAGGAGAAAAAAAATCCTGGGTATCTTCCTTGGAGGAGTCTGGGGTTGCAACCCAGGATTAGGCCTGCCTTAAAGCTGGGGTCAAAGCACTGCAGGACATGCCTGAGAGGAGTCTTGGGTGGGTTCTGGAGCAAACCTCTTGCTTTACAGGAGAAAAAAAATCCTGGGTATCTTCCTTGGAGGAGTCTGGGGTTGCAACCCAGGATTAGGCCTGCCTTAAAGCTGGGGTCAAAGCACTGCAGGACATGCCTGAGAGGAGTGTTGGGTGGGTTCTGGAGCAAACCTCTTGCTTTACAGGAGAAAAAAAATCCTGGGTATCTTCCTTGGAGGAGTCTGGGGTTGCAACCCAGGATTAGGCCTGCCTTAAAGCTGGGGTCAAAGCACTGCAGGACATGCCTGAGAGGAGTCTTGGGTGGGTTCTGGAGCAAACCTCTTGCTTTACAGGAGAAAAAAAATCCTGGGTATCTTCCTTGGAGGAGTCTGGGGTTGCAACCCAGGATTAGGCCTGCCTTAAAGCTGGGGTCAAAGCACTGCAGGACATGCCTGAGAGGAGTCTTGGGTGGGTTCTGGAGCAAACCTCTTGCTTTACAGGAGAAAAAAAATCCTGGGTATCTTCCTTGGAGGAGTCTGGGGTTGCAACCCAGGATTGGGCCTGCCTTAAAGCTGGGGTCAAAGCACTGCAGGACATGCCTGAGAGGAGTCTTGGGTGGGTTCTGGAGCAAACCTCTTGCTTTACAGGAGAAAAAAAATCCTGGGTATCTTCCTTGGAGGAGTCTGGGGTTGCAACCCAGGATTGGGCCTGCCTTAAAGCTGGGGTCAAAGCACTGCAGGACATGCCTGAGAGGAGTCTTGGGTGGGTTCTGGAGCAAACCTCTTGCTTTACAGGAGAAAAAAAATCCTGGGTATCTTCCTTGGAGGAGTCTGGGGTTGCAACCCAGGATTAGGCCTGCCTTAAAGCTGGGGTCAAAGCACTGCAGGACATGCCTGAGAGGAGTCTTGGGTGGGTTCTGGAGCAAACCTCTTGCTTTACAGGAGAAAAAAAATCCTGGGTATCTTCCTTGGAGGAGTCTGGGGTTGCAACCCAGGATTAGGCCTGCCTTAAAGCTGGGGTCAAAGCACTGCAGGACATGCCTGAGAGGAGTCTTGGGTGGGTTCTGGAGCAAAACTCTTGCTTTACAGGAGAAAAAAAATCCTGGGTATCTTCCTTGGAGGAGTCTGGGGTTGCAACCCAGGATTAGGCCTGCCTTAAAGCTGGGGTCAAAGCACTGCAGGACATGCCTGAGAGGAGTGTTGGGTGGGTTCTGGAGCAAACCTCTTGCTTTACAGGAGAAAAAAAATCCTGGGTATCTTCCTTGGAGGAGTCTGGGGTTGCAACCCAGGATTAGGCCTGCCTTAAAGCTGGGGTCAAAGCACTGCAGGACATGCCTGAGAGGAGTGTTGGGTGGGTTCTGGAGCAAAACTCTTGCTTTACAGGAGAAAAAAAATCCTGGGTATCTTCCTTGGAGGAGTCTGGGGTTGCAACCCAGGATTAGGCCTGCCTTAAAGCTGGGGTCAAAGCACTGCAGGACATGCCTGAGAGGAGTCTTGGGTGGGTTCTGGAGCAAACCTCTTGCTTTACAGAAGAAAAAAGATCCTGGGTATCTTCCTTGGAGGAGTCTGGGGTTGCAACCCAGGATTGGGCCTGCCTTAAAGCTGGGGTCAAAGCACTGCAGGACATGCCTGAGAGGAGTCTTGGGTGGGTTCTGGAGCAAACCTCTTGCTTTACAGGAGAAAAAAAATCCTGGGTATCTTCCTTGGAGGAGTCTGGGGTTGCAACCCAGGATTAGGCCTGCCTTAAAGCTGGGGTCAAAGCACTGCAGGACATGCCTGAGAGGAGTCTTGGGTGGGTTCTGGAGCAAAACTCTTGCTTTACAGGAGAAAAAAAATCCTGGGTATCTTCCTTGGAGGAGTCTGGGGTTGCAACCCAGGATTAGGCCTGCCTTAAAGCTGGGGTCAAAGCACTGCAGGACATGCCTGAGAGGAGTCTTGGGTGGGTTCTGGAGCAAACCTCTTGCTTTACAGGAGAAAAAAAATCCTGGGTATCTTCCTTGGAGGAGTCTGGGGTTGCAACCCAGGATTGGGCCTGCCTTAAAGCTGGGGTCAAAGCACTGCAGGACATGCCTGAGAGGAGTCTTGGGTGGGTTCTGGAGCAAACATCTTGCTTTACAGGAGAAAAAAAATCCTGGGTATCTTCCTTGGAGGAGTCTGGGGTTGCAACTCAGATTTAGGCCTGCCTTAAAGCTGGGGTCAAAGCACTGCAGGACATGCCTGAGAGGAGTGTTGGGTGGGTTCTGGAGCAAGCCTCTTGCTTTACAGGAGAAAAAAAATCCTGGGTATCTTCCTTGGAGGAGTCTGGGGTTGCAACCCAGGATTAGGCCTGCCTTAAAGCTGGGGTCAAAGCACTGCAGGACATGCCTGAGAGGAGTCTTGGGTGGGTTCTGGAGCAAACCTCTTGCTTTACAGGAGAAAAAAAATCCTGGGTATCTTCCTTGGAGGAGTCTGGGGTTGCAACCCAGGATTGGGCCTGCCTTAAAGCTGGGGTCAAAGCACTGCAGGACATGCCTGAGAGGAGTCTTGGGTGGGTTCTGGAGCAAACCTCTTGCTTTACAGGAGAAAAAAAATCCTGGGTATCTTCCTTGGAGGAGTCTGGGGTTGCAACCCAGGATTAGGCCTGCCTTAAAGCTGGGGTCAAAGCACTGCAGGAGATGCCTGAGAGGAGTGTTGGGTGGGTTCTGGAGCAAACCTCTTGCTTTACAGGAGAAAAAAAATCCTGGGTATCTTCCTTGGAGGAGTCTGGGGTTGCAACCCAGGATTAGGCCTGCCTTAAAGCTGGGGTCAAAGCACTGCAGGACATGCCTGAGAGGAGTCTTGGGTGGGTTCTGGAGCAAAACTCTTGCTTTACAGGAGAAAAAAAATCCTGGGTATCTTCCTTGGAGGAGTCTGGGGTTGCAACCCAGGATTAGGCCTGCCTTAAAGCTGGGGTCAAAGCACTGCAGGACATGCCTGAGAGGAGTGTTGGGTGGGTTCTGGAGCAAACCTCTTGCTTTACAGGAGAAAAAAAATCCTGGGTATCTTCCTTGGAGGAGTCTGGGGTTGCAACCCAGGATTAGGCCTGCCTTAAAGCTGGGGTCAAAGCACTGCAGGACATGCCTGAGAGGAGTGTTGGGTGGGTTCTGGAGCAAACCTCTTGCTTTACAGGAGAAAAAAAATCCTGGGTATCTTCCTTGGAGGAGTCTGGGGTTGCAACCCAGGATTAGGCCTGCCTTAAAGCTGGGGTCAAAGCACTGCAGGACATGCCTGAGAGGAGTCTTGGGTGGGTTCTGGAGCAAACCTCTTGCTTTACAGGAGAAAAAAAATCCTGGGTATCTTCCTTGGAGGAGTCTGGGGTTGCAACCCAGGATTAGGCCTGCCTTAAAGCTGGGGTCAAAGCACTGCAGGACATGCCTGAGAGGAGTCTTGGGTGGGTTCTGGAGCAAAACTCTTGCTTTACAGGAGAAAAAAAATCCTGGGTATCTTCCTTGGAGGAGTCTGAGGTTGCAACCCAGGATTAGGCCTGCCTTAAAGCTGGGGTCAAAGCACTGCAGGACATGCCTGAGAGGAGTCTTGGGTGGGTTCTGGAGCAAACCTCTTGCTTTACAGGAGAAAAAAAATCCTGGGTATCTTCCTTGGAGGAGTCTGGGGTTGCAACCCAGGATTAGGCCTGCCTTAAAGCTGGGGTCAAAGCACTGCAGGACATGCCTGAGAGGAGTCTTGGGTGGGTTCTGGAGCAAACCTCTTGCTTTACAGGAGAAAAAAAATCCTGGGTATCTTCCTTGGAGGAGTCTGGGGTTGCAACCCAGGATTAGGCCTGCCTTAAAGCTGGGGTCAAAGCACTGCAGGACATGCCTGAGAGGAGTCTTGGGTGGGTTCTGGAGCAAACCTCTTGCTTTACAGGAGAAAAAAAATCCTGGGTATCTTCCTTGGAGGAGTCTGGGGTTGCAACCCAGGATTAGGCCTGCCTTAAAGCTGGGGTCAAAGCACTGCAGGACATGCCTGAGAGGAGTCTTGGGTGGGTTCTGGAGCAAACCTCTTGCTTTACAGGAGAAAAAAAATCCTGGGTATCTTCCTTGGAGGAGTCTGGGGTTGCAACCCAGGATTAGGCCTGCCTTAAAGCTGGGGTCAAAGCACTGCAGGACATGCCTGAGAGGAGTCTTGGGTGGGTTCTGGAGCAAACCTCTTGCTTTACAGGAGAAAAAAAATCCTGGGTATCTTCCTTGGAGGAGTCTGGGGTTGCAACCCAGGATTGGGCCTGCCTTAAAGCTGGGGTCAAAGCACTGCAGGACATGCCTGAGAGGAGTCTTGGGTGGGTTCTGGAGCAAACCTCTTGCTTTACAGGAGAAAAAAAATCCTGGGTATCTTCCTTGGAGGAGTCTGGGGTTGCAACCCAGGATTGGGCCTGCCTTAAAGCTGGGGTCAAAGCACTGCAGGACATGCCTGAGAGGAGTCTTGGGTGGGTTCTGGAGCAAACCTCTTGCTTTACAGGAGAAAAAAAATCCTGGGTATCTTCCTTGGAGGAGTCTGGGGTTGCAACCCAGGATTAGGCCTGCCTTAAAGCTGGGGTCAAAGCACTGCAGGACATGCCTGAGAGGAGTCTTGGGTGGGTTCTGGAGCAAACCTCTTGCTTTACAGGAGAAAAAAAATCCTGGGTATCTTCCTTGGAGGAGTCTGGGGTTGCAACCCAGGATTAGGCCTGCCTTAAAGCTGGGGTCAAAGCACTGCAGGACATGCCTGAGAGGAGTCTTGGGTGGGTTCTGGAGCAAAACTCTTGCTTTACAGGAGAAAAAAAATCCTGGGTATCTTCCTTGGAGGAGTCTGAGGTTGCAACCCAGGATTAGGCCTGCCTTAAAGCTGGGGTCAAAGCACTGCAGGACATGCCTGAGAGGAGTCTTGGGTGGGTTCTGGAGCAAACCTCTTGCTTTACAGGAGAAAAAAAATCCTGGGTATCTTCCTTGGAGGAGTCTGGGGTTGCAACCCAGGATTAGGCCTGCCTTAAAGCTGGGGTCAAAGCACTGCAGGACATGCCTGAGAGGAGTGTTGGGTGGGTTCTGGAGCAAACCTCTTGCTTTACAGGAGAAAAAAAATCCTGGGTATCTTCCTTGGAGGAGTCTGGGGTTGCAACCCAGGATTAGGCCTGCCTTAAAGCTGGGGTCAAAGCACTGCAGGACATGCCTGAGAGGAGTCTTGGGTGGGTTCTGGAGCAAACCTCTTGCTTTACAGGAGAAAAAAAATCCTGGGTATCTTCCTTGGAGGAGTCTGGGGTTGCAACCCAGGATTAGGCCTGCCTTAAAGCTGGGGTCAAAGCACTGCAGGACATGCCTGAGAGGAGTCTTGGGTGGGTTCTGGAGCAAACCTCTTGCTTTACAGGAGAAAAAAAATCCTGGGTATCTTCCTTGGAGGAGTCTGGGGTTGCAACCCAGGATTGGGCCTGCCTTAAAGCTGGGGTCAAAGCACTGCAGGACATGCCTGAGAGGAGTCTTGGGTGGGTTCTGGAGCAAACCTCTTGCTTTACAGGAGAAAAAAAATCCTGGGTATCTTCCTTGGAGGAGTCTGGGGTTGCAACCCAGGATTGGGCCTGCCTTAAAGCTGGGGTCAAAGCACTGCAGGACATGCCTGAGAGGAGTCTTGGGTGGGTTCTGGAGCAAACCTCTTGCTTTACAGGAGAAAAAAAATCCTGGGTATCTTCCTTGGAGGAGTCTGGGGTTGCAACCCAGGATTAGGCCTGCCTTAAAGCTGGGGTCAAAGCACTGCAGGAGATGCCTGAGAGGAGTGTTGGGTGGGTTCTGGAGCAAACCTCTTGCTTTACAGGAGAAAAAAAATCCTGGGTATCTTCCTTGGAGGAGTCTGGGGTTGCAACCCAGGATTAGGCCTGCCTTAAAGCTGGGGTCAAAGCACTGCAGGACATGCCTGAGAGGAGTCTTGGGTGGGTTCTGGAGCAAAACTCTTGCTTTACAGGAGAAAAAAAATCCTGGGTATCTTCCTTGGAGGAGTCTGGGGTTGCAACCCAGGATTAGGCCTGCCTTAAAGCTGGGGTCAAAGCACTGCAGGACATGCCTGAGAGGAGTGTTGGGTGGGTTCTGGAGCAAACCTCTTGCTTTACAGGAGAAAAAAAATCCTGGGTATCTTCCTTGGAGGAGTCTGGGGTTGCAACCCAGGATTAGGCCTGCCTTAAAGCTGGGGTCAAAGCACTGCAGGACATGCCTGAGAGGAGTGTTGGGTGGGTTCTGGAGCAAAACTCTTGCTTTACAGGAGAAAAAAAATCCTGGGTATCTTCCTTGGAGGAGTCTGGGGTTGCAACCCAGGATTAGGCCTGCCTTAAAGCTGGGGTCAAAGCACTGCAGGACATGCCTGAGAGGAGTCTTGGGTGGGTTCTGGAGCAAACCTCTTGCTTTACAGGAGAAAAAAAATCCTGGGTATCTTCCTTGGAGGAGTCTGGGGTTGCAACCCAGGATTGGGCCTGCCTTAAAGCTGGGGTCAAAGCACTGCAGGACATGCCTGAGAGGAGTCTTGGGTGGGTTCTGGAGCAAACCTCTTGCTTTACAGGAGAAAAAAAATCCTGGGTATCTTCCTTGGAGGAGTCTGGGGTTGCAACCCAGGATTAGGCCTGCCTTAAAGCTGGGGTCAAAGCACTGCAGGACATGCCTGAGAGGAGTCTTGGGTGGGTTCTGGAGCAAAACTCTTGCTTTACAGGAGAAAAAAAATCCTGGGTATCTTCCTTGGAGGAGTCTGGGGTTGCAACCCAGGATTAGGCCTGCCTTAAAGCTGGGGTCAAAGCACTGCAGGACATGCCTGAGAGGAGTCTTGGGTGGGTTCTGGAGCAAACCTCTTGCTTTACAGGAGAAAAAAAATCCTGGGTATCTTCCTTGGAGGAGTCTGGGGTTGCAACCCAGGATTGGGCCTGCCTTAAAGCTGGGGTCAAAGCACTGCAGGACATGCCTGAGAGGAGTCTTGGGTGGGTTCTGGAGCAAACCTCTTGCTTTACAGGAGAAAAAAAATCCTGGGTATCTTCCTTGGAGGAGTCTGGGGTTGCAACTCAGATTTAGGCCTGCCTTAAAGCTGGGGTCAAAGCACTGCAGGACATGCCTGAGAGGAGTGTTGGGTGGGTTCTGGAGCAAGCCTCTTGCTTTACAGGAGAAAAAAAATCCTGGGTATCTTCCTTGGAGGAGTCTGGGGTTGCAACCCAGGATTAGGCCTGCCTTAAAGCTGGGGTCAAAGCACTGCAGGACATGCCTGAGAGGAGTCTTGGGTGGGTTCTGGAGCAAACCTCTTGCTTTACAGGAGAAAAAAAATCCTGGGTATCTTCCTTGGAGGAGTCTGGGGTTGCAACCCAGGATTGGGCCTGCCTTAAAGCTGGGGTCAAAGCACTGCAGGACATGCCTGAGAGGAGTCTTGGGTGGGTTCTGGAGCAAACCTCTTGCTTTACAGGAGAAAAAAAATCCTGGGTATCTTCCTTGGAGGAGTCTGGGGTTGCAACCCAGGATTAGGCCTGCCTTAAAGCTGGGGTCAAAGCACTGCAGGAGATGCCTGAGAGGAGTGTTGGGTGGGTTCTGGAGCAAACCTCTTGCTTTACAGGAGAAAAAAAATCCTGGGTATCTTCCTTGGAGGAGTCTGGGGTTGCAACCCAGGATTAGGCCTGCCTTAAAGCTGGGGTCAAAGCACTGCAGGACATGCCTGAGAGGAGTCTTGGGTGGGTTCTGGAGCAAAACTCTTGCTTTACAGGAGAAAAAAAATCCTGGGTATCTTCCTTGGAGGAGTCTGGGGTTGCAACCCAGGATTAGGCCTGCCTTAAAGCTGGGGTCAAAGCACTGCAGGACATGCCTGAGAGGAGTCTTGGGTGGGTTCTGGAGCAAACCTCTTGCTTTACAGGAGAAAAAAAATCCTGGGTATCTTCCTTGGAGGAGTCTGGGGTTGCAACCCAGGATTGGGCCTGCCTTAAAGCTGGGGTCAAAGTACTGCAGGACATGCCTGAGAGGAGTCTTGGGTGGGTTCTGGAGCAAACCTCTTGCTTTACAGGAGAAAAAAAATCCTGGGTATCTTCCTTGGAGGAGTCTGGGGTTGCAACTCAGATTTAGGCCTGCCTTAAAGCTGGGGTCAAAGCACTGCAGGACATGCCTGAGAGGAGTGTTGGGTGGGTTCTGGAGCAAGCCTCTTGCTTTACAGGAGAAAAAAAATCCTGGGTATCTTCCTTGGAGGAGTCTGGGGTTGCAACCCAGGATTAGGCCTGCCTTAAAGCTGGGGTCAAAGCACTGCAGGACATGCCTGAGAGGAGTCTTGGGTGGGTTCTGGAGCAAACCTCTTGCTTTACAGGAGAAAAAAAATCCTGGGTATCTTCCTTGGAGGAGTCTGGGGTTGCAACCCAGGATTAGGCCTGCCTTAAAGCTGGGGTCAAAGCACTGCAGGACATGCCTGAGAGGAGTGTTGGGTGGGTTCTGGAGCAAACCTCTTGCTTTACAGGAGAAAAAAAATCCTGGGTATCTTCCTTGGAGGAGTCTGGGGTTGCAACCCAGGATTAGGCCTGCCTTAAAGCTGGGGTCAAAGCACTGCAGGACATGCCTGAGAGGAGTGTTGGGTGGGTTCTGGAGCAAACCTCTTGCTTTACAGGAGAAAAAAAATCCTGGGTATCTTCCTTGGAGGAGTCTGGGGTTGCAACCCAGGATTGGGCCTGCCTTAAAGCTGGGGTCAAAGCACTGCAGGACATGCCTGAGAGGAGTGTTGGGTGGGTTCTGGAGCAAACCTCTTGCTTTACAGGAGAAAAAAAATCCTGGGTATCTTCCTTGGAGGAGTCTGGGGTTGCAACCCAGGATTAGGCCTGCCTTAAAGCTGGGGTCAAAGTACTCCAGGACATGCCTGAGAGGAGTCTTGGGTGAGTCCTGGAGCAAACCTTTTCTTTTACAGGAGAAAAGACAACCCAGGAAGCTTCCTTGGGGGAGTCTAGTGCTGCTACCTGAGATCTCAGGTCCCTAAAGCAGAGTCGGAAGATACTGGGAGCTGCCTGGGAGGAGTGTGGTGTGGATCTTGGAGGTAAGAGCTTTCCCCAATACTAAAAAATATTCCATGTGTCTTCCTTGGAGGAGTCTAAGAGTTTTACCTGGGATCTCAGGTCCCTGAAGCAGGGCTCAAGACAGTGTGGGACATGTCTGTGAGGAATCTTGGGCAGATGCCAGAGAAGAGAGCGTCCTTTGAGGGAAAAAATCCTTTTGGGTATCTTCCTTGGAGGAGTCTGGGGTTGCAACCCAGGATTGGGCCTGCCTTAAAGCTGGGGTCAAAGCACTGCAGGACATGCCTGAGAGGAGTCTTGGGTGGGTTCTGGAGCAAACCTCTTGCTTTACAGGAGAAAAAAAATCCTGGGTATCTTCCTTGGAGGAGTCTGGGGTTGCAACCCAGGATTAGGCCTGCCTTAAAGCTGGGGTCAAAGCACTGCAGGACATGCCTGAGAGGAGTCTTGGGTGGGTTCTGGAGCAAACCTCTTGCTTTACAGGAGAAAAAAAATCCTGGGTATCTTCCTTGGAGGAGTCTGGGGTTGCAACCCAGGATTAGGCCTGCCTTAAAGCTGGGGTCAAAGCACTGCAGGACATGCCTGAGAGGAGTCTTGGGTGGGTTCTGGAGCAAACCTCTTGCTTTACAGGAGAAAAAAAATCCTGGGTATCTTCCTTGGAGGAGTCTGGGGTTGCAACCCAGGATTAGGCCTGCCTTAAAGCTGGGGTCAAAGCACTGCAGGACATGCCTGAGAGGAGTGTTGGGTGGGTTCTGGAGCAAAACTCTTGCTTTACAGGAGAAAAAAAATCCTGGGTATCTTCCTTGGAGGAGTCTGGGGTTGCAACCCAGGATTAGGCCTGCCTTAAAGCTGGGGTCAAAGCACTGCAGGACATGCCTGAGAGGAGTCTTGGGTGGGTTCTGGAGCAAACCTCTTGCTTTACAGGAGAAAAAAAATCCTGGGTATCTTCCTTGGAGGAGTCTGGGGTTGCAACCCAGGATTAGGCCTGCCTTAAAGCTGGGGTCAAAGTACTCCAGGACATGCCTGAGAGGAGTCTTGGGTGGGTTCTGGAGCAAACCTCTTGCTTTACAGGAGAAAAAAAATCCTGGGTATCTTCCTTGGAGGAGTCTGGGGTTGCAACCCAGGATTAGGCCTGCCTTAAAGCTGGGGTCAAAGCACTGCAGGACATGCCTGAGAGGAGTCTTGGGTGGGTTCTGGAGCAAACCTCTTGCTTTACAGGAGAAAAAAAATCCTGGGTATCTTCCTTGGAGGAGTCTGGGGTTGCAACCCAGGATTGGGCCTGCCTTAAAGCTGGGGTCAAAGCACTGCAGGACATGCCTGAGAGGAGTCTTGGGTGGGTTCTGGAGCAAACCTCTTGCTTTACAGGAGAAAAAAAATCCTGGGTATCTTCCTTGGAGGAGTCTGGGGTTGCAACCCAGGATTAGGCCTGCCTTAAAGCTGGGGTCAAAGTACTCCAGGACATGCCTGAGAGGAGTCTTGGGTGGGTTCTGGAGCAAACCTCTTGCTTTACAGGAGAAAAAAAATCCTGGGTATCTTCCTTGGAGGAGTCTGGGGTTGCAACCCAGGATTGGGCCTGCCTTAAAGCTGGGGTCAAAGCACTGCAGGACATGCCTGAGAGGAGTCTTGGGTGGGTTCTGGAGCAAACCTCTTGCTTTACAGGAGAAAAAAAATCCTGGGTATCTTCCTTGGAGGAGTCTGGGGTTGCAACCCAGGATTGGGCCTGCCTTAAAGCTGGGGTCAAAGCACTGCAGGACATGCCTGAGAGGAGTCTTGGGTGGGTTCTGGAGCAAACCTCTTGCTTTACAGGAGAAAAAAAATCCTGGGTATCTTCCTTGGAGGAGTCTGGGGTTGCAACCCAGGATTAGGCCTGCCTTAAAGCTGGGGTCAAAGCACTGCAGGACATGCCTGAGAGGAGTCTTGGGTGGGTTCTGGAGCAAACCTCTTGCTTTACAGGAGAAAAAAAATCCTGGGTATCTTCCTTGGAGGAGTCTGGGGTTGCAACCCAGGATTAGGCCTGCCTTAAAGCTGGGGTCAAAGCACTGCAGGACATGCCTGAGAGGAGTCTTGGGTGGGTTCTGGAGCAAACCTCTTGCTTTACAGGAGAAAAAAAATCCTGGGTATCTTCCTTGGAGGAGTCTGGGGTTGCAACCCAGGATTGGGCCTGCCTTAAAGCTGGGGTCAAAGCACTGCAGGACATGCCTGAGAGGAGTCTTGGGTGGGTTCTGGAGCAAACCTCTTGCTTTACAGGAGAAAAAAAATCCTGGGTATCTTCCTTGGAGGAGTCTGGGGTTGCAACCCAGGATTGGGCCTGCCTTAAAGCTGGGGTCAAAGCACTGCAGGACATGCCTGAGAGGAGTCTTGGGTGGGTTCTGGAGCAAACCTCTTGCTTTACAGGAGAAAAAAAATCCTGGGTATCTTCCTTGGAGGAGTCTGGGGTTGCAACCCAGGATTAGGCCTGCCTTAAAGCTGGGGTCAAAGCACTGCAGGACATGCCTGAGAGGAGTCTTGGGTGGGTTCTGGAGCAAACCTCTTGCTTTACAGGAGAAAAAAAATCCTGGGTATCTTCCTTGGAGGAGTCTGGGGTTGCAACCCAGGATTAGGCCTGCCTTAAAGCTGGGGTCAAAGCACTGCAGGACATGCCTGAGAGGAGTGTTGGGTGGGTTCTGGAGCAAACCTCTTGCTTTACAGGAGAAAAAAAATCCTGGGTATCTTCCTTGGAGGAGTCTGGGGTTGCAACCCAGGATTGGGCCTGCCTTAAAGCTGGGGTCAAAGCACTGCAGGACATGCCTGAGAGGAGTCTTGGGTGGGTTCTGGAGCAAACCTCTTGCTTTACAGGAGAAAAAAAATCCTGGGTATCTTCCTTGGAGGAGTCTGGGGTTGCAACCCAGGATTGGGCCTGCCTTAAAGCTGGGGTCAAAGCACTGCAGGACATGCCTGAGAGGAGTCTTGGGTGGGTTCTGGAGCAAACCTCTTGCTTTACAGGAGAAAAAAAATCCTGGGTATCTTCCTTGGAGGAGTCTGGGGTTGCAACCCAGGATTAGGCCTGCCTTAAAGCTGGGGTCAAAGCACTGCAGGACATGCCTGAGAGGAGTCTTGGGTGGGTTCTGGAGCAAACCTCTTGCTTTACAGGAGAAAAAAAATCCTGGGTATCTTCCTTGGAGGAGTCTGGGGTTGCAACCCAGGATTAGGCCTGCCTTAAAGCTGGGGTCAAAGCACTGCAGGACATGCCTGAGAGGAGTCTTGGGTGGGTTCTGGAGCAAACCTCTTGCTTTACAGGAGAAAAAAAATCCTGGGTATCTTCCTTGGAGGAGTCTGGGGTTGCAACCCAGGATTAGGCCTGCCTTAAAGCTGGGGTCAAAGCACTGCAGGACATGCCTGAGAGGAGTCTTGGGTGGGTTCTGGAGCAAACCTCTTGCTTTACAGGAGAAAAAAAATCCTGGGTATCTTCCTTGGAGGAGTCTGGGGTTGCAACCCAGGATTAGGCCTGCCTTAAAGCTGGGGTCAAAGCACTGCAGGACATGCCTGAGAGGAGTCTTGGGTGGGTTCTGGAGCAAACCTCTTGCTTTACAGGAGAAAAAAAATCCTGGGTATCTTCCTTGGAGGAGTCTGGGGTTGCAACCCAGGATTAGGCCTGCCTTAAAGCTGGGGTCAAAGCACTGCAGGACATGCCTGAGAGGAGTCTTGGGTGGGTTCTGGAGCAAACCTCTTGCTTTACAGGAGAAAAAAAATCCTGGGTATCTTCCTTGGAGGAGTCTGGGGTTGCAACCCAGGATTGGGCCTGCCTTAAAGCTGGGGTCAAAGCACTGCAGGACATGCCTGAGAGGAGTCTTGGGTGGGTTCTGGAGCAAACCTCTTGCTTTACAGGAGAAAAAAAATCCTGGGTATCTTCCTTGGAGGAGTCTGGGGTTGCAACCCAGGATTAGGCCTGCCTTAAAGCTGGGGTCAAAGCACTGCAGGACATGCCTGAGAGGAGTCTTGGGTGGGTTCTGGAGCAAACCTCTTGCTTTACAGGAGAAAAAAAATCCTGGGTATCTTCCTTGGAGGAGTCTGGGGTTGCAACCCAGGATTGGGCCTGCCTTAAAGCTGGGGTCAAAGCACTGCAGGACATGCCTGAGAGGAGTCTTGGGTGGGTTCTGGAGCAAACCTCTTGCTTTACAGGAGAAAAAAAATCCTGGGTATCTTCCTTGGAGGAGTCTGGGGTTGCAACCCAGGATTAGGCCTGCCTTAAAGCTGGGGTCAAAGCACTGCAGGACATGCCTGAGAGGAGTGTTGGGTGGGTTCTGGAGCAAACCTCTTGCTTTACAGGAGAAAAAAAATCCTGGGTATCTTCCTTGGAGGAGTCTGGGGTTGCAACCCAGGATTAGGCCTGCCTTAAAGCTGGGGTCAAAGCACTGCAGGAGATGCCTGAGAGGAGTGTTGGGTGGGTTCTGGAGCAAAACTCTTGCTTTACAGGAGAAAAAAAATCCTGGGTATCTTCCTTGGAGGAGTCTGGGGTTGCAACCCAGGATTAGGCCTGCCTTAAAGCTGGGGTCAAAGCACTGCAGGACATGCCTGAGAGGAGTCTTGGGTGGGTTCTGGAGCAAACCTCTTGCTTTACAGGAGAAAAAAAATCCTGGGTATCTTCCTTGGAGGAGTCTGGGGTTGCAACCCAGGATTAGGCCTGCCTTAAAGCTGGGGTCAAAGCACTGCAGGACATGCCTGAGAGGAGTCTTGGGTGGGTTCTGGAGCAAACCTCTTGCTTTACAGGAGAAAAAAAATCCTGGGTATCTTCCTTGGAGGAGTCTGGGGTTGCAACCCAGGATTAGGCCTGCCTTAAAGCTGGGGTCAAAGCACTGCAGGACATGCCTGAGAGGAGTCTTGGGTGGGTTCTGGAGCAAAACTCTTGCTTTACAGGAGAAAAAAAATCCTGGGTATCTTCCTTGGAGGAGTCTGGGGTTGCAACCCAGGATTAGGCCTGCCTTAAAGCTGGGGTCAAAGCACTGCAGGACATGCCTGAGAGGAGTCTTGGGTGGGTTCTGGAGCAAACCTCTTGCTTTACAGGAGAAAAAAAATCCTGGGTATCTTCCTTGGAGGAGTCTGGGGTTGCAACCCAGGATTAGGCCTGCCTTAAAGCTGGGGTCAAAGCACTGCAGGACATGCCTGAGAGGAGTCTTGGGTGGGTTCTGGAGCAAACCTCTTGCTTTACAGGAGAAAAAAAATCCTGGGTATCTTCCTTGGAGGAGTCTGGGGTTGCAACCCAGGATTAGGCCTGCCTTAAAGCTGGGGTCAAAGCACTGCAGGACATGCCTGAGAGGAGTCTTGGGTGGGTTCTGGAGCAAACCTCTTGCTTTACAGGAGAAAAAAAATCCTGGGTATCTTCCTTGGAGGAGTCTGGGGTTGCAACCCAGGATTAGGCCTGCCTTAAAGCTGGGGTCAAAGCACTGCAGGACATGCCTGAGAGGAGTCTTGGGTGGGTTCTGGAGCAAACCTCTTGCTTTACAGGAGAAAAAAAAATCCTGGGTATCTTCCTTGGAGGAGTCTGGGGTTGCAACCCAGGATTAGGCCTGCCTTAAAGCTGGGGTCAAAGCACTGCAGGACATGCCTGAGAGGAGTGTTGGGTGGGTTCTGGAGCAAACCTCTTGCTTTACAGGAGAAAAAAAATCCTGGGTATCTTCCTTGGAGGAGTCTGGGGTTGCAACCCAGGATTAGGCCTGCCTTAAAGCTGGGGTCAAAGCACTGCAGGAGATGCCTGAGAGGAGTGTTGGGTGGGTTCTGGAGCAAACCTCTTGCTTTACAGGAGAAAAAAAATCCTGGGTATCTTCCTTGGAGGAGTCTGGGGTTGCAACCCAGGATTAGGCCTGCCTTAAAGCTGGGGTCAAAGCACTGCAGGAGATGCCTGAGAGGAGTGTTGGGTGGGTTCTGGAGCAAAACTCTTGCTTTACAGGAGAAAAAAAATCCTGGGTATCTTCCTTGGAGGAGTCTGGGGTTGCAACCCAGGATTAGGCCTGCCTTAAAGCTGGGGTCAAAGCACTGCAGGACATGCCTGAGAGGAGTCTTGGGTGGGTTCTGGAGCAAACCTCTTGCTTTACAGGAGAAAAAAAATCCTGGGTATCTTCCTTGGAGGAGTCTGGGGTTGCAACCCAGGATTAGGCCTGCCTTAAAGCTGGGGTCAAAGCACTGCAGGACATGCCTGAGAGGAGTGTTGGGTGGGTTCTGGAGCAAACCTCTTGCTTTACAGGAGAAAAAAAATCCTGGGTATCTTCCTTGGAGGAGTCTGGGGTTGCAACCCAGGATTAGGCCTGCCTTAAAGCTGGGGTCAAAGCACTGCAGGACATGCCTGAGAGGAGTGTTGGGTGGGTTCTGGAGCAAACCTCTTGCTTTACAGGAGAAAAAAAATCCTGGGTATCTTCCTTGGAGGAGTCTGGGGTTGCAACCCAGGATTAGGCCTGCCTTAAAGCTGGGGTCAAAGCACTGCAGGACATGCCTGAGAGGAGTCTTGGGTGGGTTCTGGAGCAAACCTCTTGCTTTACAGGAGAAAAAAAATCCTGGGTATCTTCCTTGGAGGAGTCTGGGGTTGCAACCCAGGATTAGGCCTGCCTTAAAGCTGGGGTCAAAGCACTGCAGGACATGCCTGAGAGGAGTCTTGGGTGGGTTCTGGAGCAAACCTCTTGCTTTACAGGAGAAAAAAAATCCTGGGTATCTTCCTTGGAGGAGTCTGGGGTTGCAACCCAGGATTAGGCCTGCCTTAAAGCTGGGGTCAAAGCACTGCAGGACATGCCTGAGAGGAGTGTTGGGTGGGTTCTGGAGCAAACCTCTTGCTTTACAGGAGAAAAAAAATCCTGGGTATCTTCCTTGGAGGAGTCTGGGGTTGCAACCCAGGATTAGGCCTGCCTTAAAGCTGGGGTCAAAGCACTGCAGGACATGCCTGAGAGGAGTGTTGGGTGGGTTCTGGAGCAAACCTCTTGCTTTACAGGAGAAAAAAAATCCTGGGTATCTTCCTTGGAGGAGTCTGGGGTTGCAACCCAGGATTAGGCCTGCCTTAAAGCTGGGGTCAAAGCACTGCAGGACATGCCTGAGAGGAGTGTTGGGTGGGTTCTGGAGCAAACCTCTTGCTTTACAGGAGAAAAAAAATCCTGGGTATCTTCCTTGGAGGAGTCTGGGGTTGCAACCCAGGATTAGGCCTGCCTTAAAGCTGGGGTCAAAGCACTGCAGGACATGCCTGAGAGGAGTCTTGGGTGGGTTCTGGAGCAAACCTCTTGCTTTACAGGAGAAAAAAAATCCTGGGTATCTTCCTTGGAGGAGTCTGGGGTTGCAACCCAGGATTAGGCCTGCCTTAAAGCTGGGGTCAAAGCACTGCAGGACATGCCTGAGAGGAGTCTTGGGTGGGTTCTGGAGCAAACCTCTTGCTTTACAGGAGAAAAAAAATCCTGGGTATCTTCCTTGGAGGAGTCTGGGGTTGCAACCCAGGATTAGGCCTGCCTTAAAGCTGGGGTCAAAGCACTGCAGGACATGCCTGAGAGGAGTGTTGGGTGGGTTCTGGAGCAAACCTCTTGCTTTACAGGAGAAAAAAAATCCTGGGTATCTTCCTTGGAGGAGTCTGGGGTTGCAACCCAGGATTAGGCCTGCCTTAAAGCTGGGGTCAAAGCACTGCAGGACATGCCTGAGAGGAGTCTTGGGTGGGTTCTGGAGCAAACCTCTTGCTTTACAGGAGAAAAAAAATCCTGGGTATCTTCCTTGGAGGAGTCTGGGGTTGCAACGCAGGATTAGGCCTGCCTTAAAGCTGGGGTCAAAGCACTGCAGGACATGCCTGAGAGGAGTCTTGGGTGGGTTCTGGAGCAAACCTCTTGCTTTACAGGAGAAAAAAAATCCTGGGTATCTTCCTTGGAGGAGTCTGGGGTTGCAACCCAGGATTAGGCCTGCCTTAAAGCTGGGGTCAAAGCACTGCAGGACATGCCTGAGAGGAGTCTTGGGTGGGTTCTGGAGCAAACCTCTTGCTTTACAGGAGAAAAAAAATCCTGGGTATCTTCCTTGGAGGAGTCTGGGGTTGCAACCCAGGATTAGGCCTGCCTTAAAGCTGGGGTCAAAGCACTGCAGGACATGCCTGAGAGGAGTCTTGGGTGGGTTCTGGAGCAAACCTCTTGCTTTACAGGAGAAAAAAAATCCTGGGTATCTTCCTTGGAGGAGTCTGGGGTTGCAACCCAGGATTAGGCCTGCCTTAAAGCTGGGGTCAAAGCACTGCAGGACATGCCTGAGAGGAGTCTTGGGTGGGTTCTGGAGCAAACCTCTTGCTTTACAGGAGAAAAAAAATCCTGGGTATCTTCCTTGGAGGAGTCTGGGGTTGCAACCCAGGATTAGGCCTGCCTTAAAGCTGGGGTCAAAGCACTGCAGGACATGCCTGAGAGGAGTCTTGGGTGGGTTCTGGAGCAAACCTCTTGCTTTACAGGAGAAAAAAAAATCCTGGGTATCTTCCTTGGAGGAGTCTGGGGTTGCAACCCAGGATTAGGCCTGCCTTAAAGCTGGGGTCAAAGCACTGCAGGACATGCCTGAGAGGAGTCTTGGGTGGGTTCTGGAGCAAACCTCTTGCTTTACAGGAGAAAAAAAAATCCTGGGTATCTTCCTTGGAGGAGTCTGGGGTTGCAACCCAGGATTAGGCCTGCCTTAAAGCTGGGGTCAAAGCACTGCAGGACATGCCTGAGAGGAGTGTTGGGTGGGTTCTGGAGCAAACCTCTTGCTTTACAGGAGAAAAAAAATCCTGGGTATCTTCCTTGGAGGAGTCTGGGGTTGCAACCCAGGATTAGGCCTGCCTTAAAGCTGGGGTCAAAGCACTGCAGGACATGCCTGAGAGGAGTCTTGGGTGGGTTCTGGAGCAAACCTCTTGCTTTACAGGAGAAAAAAAATCCTGGGTATCTTCCTTGGAGGAGTCTGGGGTTGCAACCCAGGATTAGGCCTGCCTTAAAGCTGGGGTCAAAGCACTGCAGGACATGCCTGAGAGGAGTCTTGGGTGGGTTCTGGAGCAAACCTCTTGCTTTACAGGAGAAAAAAAAATCCTGGGTATCTTCCTTGGAGGAGTCTGGGGTTGCAACCCAGGATTAGGCCTGCCTTAAAGCTGGGGTCAAAGCACTGCAGGACATGCCTGAGAGGAGTCTTGGGTGGGTTCTGGAGCAAACCTCTTGCTTTACAGGAGAAAAAAAATCCTGGGTATCTTCCTTGGAGGAGTCTGGGGTTGCAACCCAGGATTAGGCCTGCCTTAAAGCTGGGGTCAAAGCACTGCAGGACATGCCTGAGAGGAGTCTTGGGTGGGTTCTGGAGCAAACCTCTTGCTTTACAGGAGAAAAAAAATCCTGGGTATCTTCCTTGGAGGAGTCTGGGGTTGCAACCCAGGATTAGGCCTGCCTTAAAGCTGGGGTCAAAGCACTGCAGGACATGCCTGAGAGGAGTCTTGGGTGGGTTCTGGAGCAAACCTCTTGCTTTACAGGAGAAAAAAAATCCTGGGTATCTTCCTTGGAGGAGTCTGGGGTTGCAACCCAGGATTAGGCCTGCCTTAAAGCTGGGGTCAAAGCACTGCAGGACATGCCTGAGAGGAGTCTTGGGTGGGTTCTGGAGCAAACCTCTTGCTTTACAGGAGAAAAAAAATCCTGGGTATCTTCCTTGGAGGAGTCTGGGGTTGCAACCCAGGATTAGGCCTGCCTTAAAGCTGGGGTCAAAGCACTGCAGGACATGCCTGAGAGGAGTGTTGGGTGGGTTCTGGAGCAAACCTCTTGCTTTACAGGAGAAAAAAAAATCCTGGGTATCTTCCTTGGAGGAGTCTGGGGTTGCAACCCAGGATTAGGCCTGCCTTAAAGCTGGGGTCAAAGCACTGCAGGACATGCCTGAGAGGAGTGTTGGGTGGGTTCTGGAGCAAACCTCTTGCTTTACAGGAGAAAAAAAATCCTGGGTATCTTCCTTGGAGGAGTCT
>NW_027436995.1:0-51709 GCF_047716275.1 Strix uralensis
GAAAGACAGAGGAGGAAGAGAGAGGAGGAGGAGAGAGGAGGAAAAGATAGGAGGAAGAGAGAGGAGGAAGAGAGAGGAGGAAGAGAGAGAAAAATAGGAGGAAAGAGAGGAGGAAGAGAGAGGAGGAAGAGAGAGGAGTAAGGGAGAGGAGGAAGAGAGAGGAGGAGTAGAGAGGAGGAAGAGAGAGAAGGAAGAGAGAGAAAGAGGAGAGAGGAGGAAGAGAGAGGAGGAAAAGGGAGGAGGAACAGAGAGGAAGAGGAGAGAGGAGGAGGTGAGAGGAGGAAGAGAGCGGAGGAAGAGAGAGGAAGAGGAGAGAGTAGAAAGAGAGAGGAGGAAGAGAGAGGAGGGGGAGAGAGGAGGAAAAGAAAGGAGAAGAGAGAGGAGGAAGAGAGAGGAAGAGGAGAGAGGAGGAGGATGAGAGGAGGAAGAGAGAGGAAGATGAGAGAGGAGGAAGAGAGAGCAGGAAGAGAGGGGAAGCGGAGAGAGGAGGAGTAGAGAGGAGGAGGAGAGCGGAGGAAGAGAGAGGAAGAGGAGAGAGTAGAAAGAGAGAGGAGGAGAAGAGAGGAGGAAAAGAGATGAGAAAGAGAGAGGAGGAAGAGAGAGGAGGAAGAGAGAGGAAGAGGAGAGAGGAGGAGGAGAGAGGAGGAAAAGAGAGGAAGAGGAGAGAGGAGGAAAAGAGAGGAGGAAGAGAGAGGAGGAAGAGAGAGGAGGAAGAGAGAGGAAGATGAGAGAGGAGGAAGAGAGAGGAGGAAGAGCGAGGATTAAGAGAGAGGTGGAAGAGAGATGAAGATTAAAGAGGAGGAAGAGAGAGGAGGAAAAGGGAGGAGGAACAGAGAGGAAGAGGAGAGAGGCTGAAGAGAGAGGAGGAAGAGAGAGGAGAAGAGAGAGGAGGAAGAGAGAGGAGGTAGAGGGAGGAGGAAGAGAGAGGAGAAAGAGAGAGGAGGGAAATAGAGAGTAGGAGGAGAGAGGAGGAAGAGAGAGGAGGAAGAGAGTGGAGAAGAGAGAGGAGGAAGAGAGAGGAAGAGGAAAGAGGAGGAAGACAGAGGAGGAAAAGGGAGGAGGAACAGAGAGGAAGAGAAGAGAGGATGAAGAGAGAGGAGGAAGAGAGAGGAGGAAGAGAGAGGAAGAGGAGAGAGGAGGAAGAGAGAGTATGAAGAGTGAGGAGGAGGGGAATGGAGGAAGAGAGAGAAGGAAGAGAGAGGATTAAGAGAGAGGAGGAAGAGAGAGAAGTATGATAGAGGAGGAAATGAGAGGAGAAGAGAGAGGAGGAAGAGAGAGGAGAAGAAAGGAGGAAGAGGAGAGAGGAGGAGGAGAGAGGAGGAAAAGGGAGGAGGAACAGAGAAGAAGAGGAGAGAGGAGGAGGAGAGAGGAGGAAGAAAGCGGAAGAGGAGAGAGGAGGAAGAGAGATGGGGAAGAAAGAAGAAAAGAAGAGAGGAGGAGGAGAGCGAGGAAGAGAGAGGAAAAGGAGAGAGGAAAAAGAGGTGGAGGAAAGGAGAGAAGGAAGATAGAGGAGGAAGAGAGAGGAGGAAGAGAGAGGAAGAGGAGAGAGGAGGAAAAGAGAGGAGGAAGAGAGAGGAGGAATAGAGAGAATAGGAGGAGAGAGGAGGAAGAGAGAGGAGGAAGAGAGAGGAGGAATAGAGAGGAGAGAGAGGGAGAAGAGGAGTAATGAGGAAGAGAGAGGAAAAGGAGAGAGGACGAATAGAGACGGGGAAGAGAGAGGAGGAAGAGAGAGGAGGATGAGAGAGGAGGAAAAGAGAGGAGGAAAAGGGAGGAGGAACAGAGAGAAAGAGGAGAGAGGATGAAGAGAGAGGAGGAAGAGAGAGGAGGAAGAGAGAGGAGGAAAAGAGAGGAGGAAGAGAGAGGAATAGGAGAGAGTAGGAAGAGGTGGAGGAAGAGAGAGGAGGAAGAGAGAGGAAAAATACAGAGGAGGAAAAGAGAGGACGAAGAGAGAGGGGGAAGAGAGAGGAGGAAGAGAGAGGAAGAGCAGAGAGGAGGAAGAGAGAGGACGAAGAGAGAGGAGGAAAAGAGAGGAGGAAGAGAGAGGAAGAGGAGAGAGGGGGGAAAGAGAGGAGGAAGAGAAAGTAAAATGAGAGAGGAGGAAGAGAGAGGAGGAAGAGAGAGGAGGAAGAGAGAGGAGGAAGACAGATGAAGATGAGAGAGGAGGAAAAGAGAGGAGGAGGAGAGAGGAGGAAAAGAGAGGAGAAGAGAGAGGAGGAAGAGAGAGGAAGAGGAGAGAGGAAGAGGAGAGAGGAGGGAGAGAGAGAGTAGGAGGAGAGAGGAGGAAGAGAGAGGAGGAAGAGAGAGGGGGAAGAGAGAGGAGAAGAGAGAGGAAGAGGAGAGAGGAGGGAGAGAGAGAGTAGTAGGTGAGAGGAGGAACAGAGAGGAGGAAGAGAGAGGAGGAAAAGAGAGGAGAAAAGATGGGAAGAGGAGAGAGTAGGAAGAGAGAGGAGGAAGAGACAGGAAAATGAGAGATGAGGAAGAGAGAGGAAAAGGAGAGAGGAGGAAAAGAGAGGAGGAAGAGAGATGAGGTGGACAGAGGAAGAAGAGATAGGAGGAAGAGAGAGGAGGAAGACTGAGGAGGACGAAAGAGGAAGAGGATAGAGGAGGAAGAGAGGAGGAAGAGAGAGGAAAAGGAGAGAGGAGAAAGAGAGAGGTAAAGGAAAGTGTAGGAAGAGGTGGAGGAAAAGAGAGGAGGAAGAGAGAGTAAAAGTAGAGAGGAGGAAAAGAGAGGAAATGAGAGAGGAGGAAGGGAGAGGAGGAAGAGAGAGGAGGAAGAGGTGGATGAAAAGAGAGAAAAAAGAGAGAGGAGGAAGAGAGAGGAGGACGAGAGAGGAGGAAGACAGATGAAGAGGAGAGAGGAGGAAGAGAGAGGAAAAGAAGAGAGGAGGAAAAGAGAGGAGGAAGGGAGAGGAGGAAGAGAGAGGAGGAGGAGAGAGGAGGAAGAGAGAGGCGGAAGAGAAAGGAGGAAAAGAGAGGAGGAAGAGAGAGGAGGAAAAGAGAGGAGGAAAAGAGAGGAGGAAGAGAGAGAGTAGGAGGAGAGAGGAGGAAGAGAGAGGAGGAAGAGAGAGAAGAGGAGAAATGCGGAAGAGAGGAAAGGAGAGAGGAGGAATAGAGGTGAGGAAGAGAGAGTAGGAAGACAGAGGAGGATGAGAGAGGAGGAAGAGAAAGGAAAAGGAGAGAGAAGGAAGAGGTGGAGGAAAAGAGAAGAGGAAGAGAGAGGAGGAAGAGAGACGAGGAAGAGAGACGAGGAAGACAGAGGAAGAATAGGGAGGAGGAAAAGAGAGGAGGAAGAGAGAGGGGGAAGAGAGATGTAGAAGAGAGAGGAGGAAGAGAGAAGAGGTAGAGGGAGGAGGAAGAGAGAGGAGGAAGAGAGAGGAGGGAAATAGAGAGTAGGAGGAGAGAGGAGGAAGAGAGAGGAGGAAGAGAGTGGAGGAAGAGAGAGGAGGAAGAGAGAGGAAGAGGAAAGAGGAGGAAGACAGATGAGAAAAAGGGAGGAGGAACAGAGAGGAATAGAAGAGAGGATGAAGAGAGAGGAGGAAGAGAGAGGAGGAAGAGAGAGGAGGAAGAGAGAGGAGCAAGAGAGAGGAAGAGGAGAGAGGAGGAAGAGAGAGTATGAAGAGTGAGGAGGAGGGGAATGGAGGAAGAGAGAGAAGGAAGAGAGAGGATTAAGAGAGAGGAGGAAGAGAGAGAAGTATGATAGAGGAGGAAATGAGAGGAGGAAGAGAGAGGAGGAAGAGAGACGAGGAAGAGAGACGAGGAAGAGAGAGGAAGAATAGGGAGGAGGAAAAGAGAGGAGGAAGAGAGAGGGGGAAGAGAGAGGTGGAAGAGAGAGGAGGAAGAGAGAAGAAGAGGAGAGAGGAGGAGGAGAGTGGAGGAAGAGAGAGGAAGAGGAGAGAGGAGGAAGAGAGAGGAAGAAGAGAGAGGAAGAGGAGAGAGGAAGAAGAGAGAGGAGGAAGAGCGAGGAGGAAGAGAGAGGAGGAAGAGAGAGGAAGAGGAAAGAGGAGGAAGACAGAGGAGGAAAAAGGAGGAGGAACAGAGAGGAAGAGGAGAGAGGATGAAGAGAGTGGAGGAAGAGAGAAGAGGAAGAGAGATGAAGAGGAGAGAGGAGGAGCAGAGAGGAGGAAGAGAGAGGAGGAAGAGAGAGAGTAGGAGGAGAGTGGAGGAAGAGAGAGGAGGAAGAGAGAGGAGGAAGAGAGAGGAGGGAGAGGGATGAAGAGGTGAAAGGAGGAAGAGAGAGGAAAAGGAGAGAGGAGGAATAGAGAGGAGGAAGAGAGAGACGGAAGAGAGAGTAGAATTAGAGAGGAGGAAGAGAGAGGAGGAGGAGAGAGGAGGAACAGAGAGGAGAAAGAGAGAGGAGGAAAAGAGAGAGGAAGAGAAATGAGGAAGAGAGAGGAGGAAGAGAGAGGAGGAAGAGAGAGGAAAAATAGGAGGAACAGAGAGGAAGAGGACAGAGGAGGAGGAGAGAGGATGAAGAGAGAAGAGGAAGAGAGAGGAGGAAGAGAGAGAAGGAAGAGAGAGAAGGAAGAGAGAGGAAGAGGAGAGAGGAGGAAGAGTGAGGAGGAAGAGAGAGGAAGAGGAGAGAGGAGGAAGAGAGAGGAGGAAAAGGGAGGAGGAACAGAGAGGAAGAGGAAAGAGGAGGAATAGAGCGGAGGAAGAGAGAGGAAGATGAGAGAGTAGAATTAGAGAGGAGGAAGAGAGAGGAAGAGGAGAGAGGAGGAAGAGAGAGGAAGAGAAGAGAGGAGGAAGAGAGAGGAGGAAAAGGGAGGAGGAACAGAGAGGAAAGGAGAGAGGAGGAGGAGAGAGGAGGAAGAGAGCGTAGGAAGAGAGAGGAAGAGGAGAGAGTAGAAAGAGAGAGGAGCAAGAGAGAGGAGGAGGAGAGAGGAGGAAAAGAGAGGAGGAAGAGAGAGGAGGAAGAGAGAGGAAGAGGAGAGAGGAGGTGGAGAGAGGAGGAAGAGAGAGGAAGAGGAGAGAGGAGGAAGAGAGAGGAGGAAAAGGGAGGAGGAACAGAGAGGAAGAGGAGAGAGGAGGAAGAGAGAGGAGGAAGAGTGAGGAAGAAGAGAAAGGAGGAAGAGTGTGGAAAAGGAGAGAGGAGGAATACAGAGGAGAAAGAGAGGAGGAAGAGAGAGAAGGAGGAGAGAGGAGGAAAAGAGAGGAGGAAGAGAAAGGAGGAAGAGAGAGGAGGAAGAGAGAGGAGGAAGAGAGAGGAAAAATAGCAGGAAAAGAGAGGAGCAAGAGAGAGGACGAAGAGAGAGGAAGACGACAGAGGAGGAGGAGAGAGGAAGAGGAGAGAGGAGGAAGAGAGAGGAGGAAAAAGGAGGAGGAACAGAGAGGAATAGGAGAGAGGAGGAAGAGAGAGGAGGAAGAGAAAGGAGGAATAGAGAGGAAGATGAGAGAGGAGGAGGAGAGAGGAGGAATAGAGAGGAGGCAGAGAATGGAGGAAGAGAGAGGAGGAAGAAAGAGGAGGAAGAGAGAGGAAAAATAGGAGGAAAAGAGAGAAGGAAGAGAGAGGAGGAAGAGAGAGGAAGACGAGAGAGGAGGAAGAGAGAGGAGGAAAAGGGAGGAGGAACAGAGAGGAAGAGGAGAGAGGAGGAAGAGAGAGGAGGAAGAGAGAGGAAGAGGAGAGAGGAAGAGGAGAGAGGAGGAAGAGAGCGGAGGAAGAGAGAGGAGGAAGAGAGAGGAGGAGGAGAGAGGAGGAAAAGATAGGAGAAAGAGAGAGGAGGAAGAGAGAGGAGGAAGAGAGAGGAGGAAGAGAGTGGAAAAATAGGAGGAAAAGGGAGGAGGAAGAGAGAGGAGGAAGAGAGAGGAGTAAGGGAGAGGAGGAAGAGAGAGGAGGAATAGAGAGTTGGAAAAGAGAGAAGGAAGAGAGAGAAAGAGGAGAGAGGAGGAAGAGAGAGGAGGGAAATGAAGGAGGAACAGAGAGGAATAGGAGAGAGGAGGAGGTGAGAGGAGGAAGAGAGCCGAGGAAGAGAGAGGAAGAGGAGAGAGGACGAGGAGAGAGAAGGAAGAGAGAGGAAGAGGAGAGAGGAGGAAGAGAGAGGAGGAAGAGAGAGGAAGAGGAGAGAGGAGGAGGAGAGAGGAAAAATAGGAGGAAAAGAGAGGAGGAAGAGAGAGGAGGAAGAGAGAGGAGGAAGAGAGAGGAGGAGGAGAGAGGAGGAAAAGAGAGGAGGAAAAGAGAGTAGAAAGAGAGAGGAGGAAGAGAGAGGAGGAAGAGAGAGGAGGAAGAGAGAGGAGGAAAAGATAGGAGGAAGAGAGAGGAAGATGAGAGAGTAGGAAGAGAGAGGAGGAAGAGAGAGGATAATGAGAGAGGAGGAAGAGAGTGTAAAATGAGAGAGGAGGAAGAGGTGGAGGAAAAGATAGAAGGAAGAGAGTGGAGGAAGAGAGAGGAGGAAGAGAGAGGAGGAAGAGAGAGGAAGAGGAGAGAGGAGGAAGAGAGAGGAAAAGAAGAGAGGAGGAATAGAGAGGGGAAGTGAGAGGAGGAAGAGAGAGGAAGAGGAGAGAGGAGGAACAGAGAGGAGGAAGAGAGAGGAGGAAGAGAGAGGAAGAGGAGAGAGGAGGAAAAGAGAGGAGGAAGAGAGCAGAGGAAAAGAGAGTAGGAAGAGAGAGGAGGAAGAGAGACGAAAATGAGAGAGGAGGAAGTGAGAGGAAAATGAGAGAGGAGGAAGAGGTGGAGGAATAGATAGAAGGAAGAGAGAGGACGAAGAGAGTAGGAAGAGAGAGGAGGAAGAGAGAAGAAGAGTAGAGAGGAGGAAGAGAGAGGAAAAGAAGAGAGGAGGAATAGAGAGGGGGAAGAGAGAGGAGGGAGAGAGAGGAACAGGAGAGAGGAGGAAGAAAGAGGAGGAAGAGAGAGGAGGAAGAGAGAGGAAGAGGCTAGAGGAGGAAAAGAGAGGAGGAATAGAGAGGAGGAAAAGAGAGGAGGAAGAGAGAGGAGGGAGAGGGAGAAGAGGAGAAATGAGGAAGAGAGAGGAAAAGGAGAGAGGAGGAATACAGATGAGGAAGAGAGAGGAGGAAGAGAGGGGAGGATGAGAGAGGAGGAAAAGAGAGGAGGAAGAGAGAGGAGGAAGAGAGAGGAGGAAGAGAGAGGAGGAAGAGAGAGGAAAAATAGAGAGGAGGAAAAGAGAGGAGGAAGAGAGAGGCGGAAGAGAGAGGAGGAAGAGAGAGGAGGAAGAGAGGGGAAGAGGAGAGGGGAGGAGGAGAGAGGAGGAAGAGAGAGGAGGAAAATAGAGGAGGAGGAGAGAGGAGGAAAAGAGAGGAGGAAGAGACAGGTGGAAGAGAGAGGAGGAAGAAAGAAGAAGAGGAGAGAGGAGGACGAGAGAGGAGTAAGAGAGAGGAAGAGGAGAGAGGAGGAAGGGAGATGAGGAAGAAAGAGGAAAAGAAGAGAGGAGGAGGAGAGAGGAGGAAAAGAGAGGAATGGGAGAGAGGAGGAAAAGAGAGGAGTAAGAGAGTGGAGGAAGAGAGAGGAGGAAGAGAGAGGAGGAAGAGAGAGGAAGAGGAGAGAGGAGGAAGAGAGAGGATGAAAAGTGAGGAAGAGGAGAAAGGAGGAAGAGAGAGAAGGAAGAGAGAGGAGGAAGAGAGAGAAGGGTGATAGAGGAGGAAATGAGAGGAGGAAGAGAGAGGAGGAAGAGAGAGGAAGAGGAGAGAGAAGTAGGAGATAGGAGAAAGAGAGAGGAGGAAGAGAGAGGAGGAAGAGAGATGTGGAAGAGAGAGGAGGAGGAGGGAGGAGGAAAAGAGAGGAGGAAGAGAGAGGAGGAAGAGAGAGGAGGAAGAGAGAGGAGGAAGAGAGAGGAAGAGGGGAGAGGAGGAGGATAGAGGAGGAAGAGAGAGGAGGATGAGAGAGGAGGAAAAGAGAGGAGGAAGAGAGAGGGGGAAGAGAGAGGAGGAAGAGGGAGGGGGAAGAGAGAGGATGAAGAGAGAGGAGGAAGAGAAGGAAAAATAGAGAGGAGGAAAAGAGAGGAGGAAGAGAGAGGGGGAAGAGAGTGGGGGAAGAGAGGAACAGGAGAGACGAGGAAGAGAGAGGAGGAAGAGAGAGGAAGATGAGAGAGTAGGAAGAGAGAGGAGGAAGAGAGAGGAAAATGAGAGAGGAGGAAGAGAGAGGAAAATGAGAGAGGAGGAAGATAGAGGAGGAGGAGAGAGGAGGAAAAGAGAGGAGGAAGAGAGAGGAGGAAGAGACAGGAGGAAGAGAGAGGAGGAAGAGAGAAGAAGAGGAGAGAGGAGGAGGAGAGAGGAGGAAGAGAGAGGAAGAGGAGAGAGGAGGAAGGGAGATGGGAAGAAAGAGGAAAAGAAGAGAGGAGGAGGAGAGAGGAGGAAAAGAGAGGAGAAAGAGAGAGGAGGAAGAGAGAGGAGGAAGAAGGAGGAAGAGGAGAGAGGAGGAAGAGAGAGGAAAAGGAGAGAGGAGGAAGAGGTGGAGGAAAAGATAGAAGGAAGAGAGAGGAGGAAGAGAGAGGAGGAAGAGAGAGGAAGAGGAGAGAGGAGGAAAAGAGAGGAGGAAGAGAGCGGAGGAAAAGAGAGTAGGAAGAGAGAGGAGGAAGAGAGACGAAAATGAGAGAGGAGGAAGAGAGAGGAAAAGTAGAGAGGAGGAAGAGGTGGAGGAAAAGGTAGAAGGAAGAGAGAGGAGGAAGAGAGTAGGAAGAGAGAGGAGGATGAGAAAAGAAGAGGAGAGAGGAGGAAGAGAGAGGAAAAGAAGAGAGGAGGAATAGAAAGGGGGAAGAGAGAGGAGGGAGAGAGAGGAACAGGAGAGAGGAGGAAGAAAGAGGAGGAAGAGAGAGGAGGAAGAGAGAGGAAGAGGCTAGAGGAGGAAAAGAGAGGAGGAATAGAGAGGAGGAAAAGAGAGGAGGAAGAGAGAGGAGGGAGAGGGAGAAGAGGAGAAATGAGGAAGAGAGAGGAAAAGGAGAGAGGAGGAATACAGATGAGGAAGAGAGAGGAGGAAGAGAGGGGAGGATGAGAGAGGAGGAAAAGAGAGGAGGAAGAGAGAGGAGGAAGAGAGAGGAGGAAGAGAGAGGAGGAAGAGAGAGGAAAAATAGAGAGGAGGAAAAGAGAGGAGGAAGAGAGAGGCGGAAGAGAGAGGAGGAAGAGAGAGGAGGAAGAGAGGGGAAGAGGAGAGGGGAGGAGGAGAGAGGAGGAAGAGAGAGGAGGAAAATAGAGGAGGAGGAGAGAGGAGGAAAAGAGAGGAGGAAGAGACAGGTGGAAGAGAGAGGAGGAAGAGAGAAGAAGAGGAGAGAGGAGGACGAGAGAGGAGTAAGAGAGAGGAAGAGGAGAGAGGAGGAAGGGAGATGAGGAAGAAAGAGGAAAAGAAGAGAGGAGGAGGAGAGAGGAGGAAAAGAGAGGAATGGGAGAGAGGAGGAAAAGAGAGGAGTAAGAGAGTGGAGGAAGAGAGAGGAGGAAGAGAGAGGAGGAAGAGAGAGGAAGAGGAGAGAGGAGGAAGAGAGAGGATGAAAAGTGAGGAAGAGGAGAAAGGAGGAAGAGAGAGAAGGAAGAGAGAGGAGGAAGAGAGAGAAGGGTGATAGAGGAGGAAATGAGAGGAGGAAGAGAGAGGAGGAAGAGAGAGGAAGAGGAGAGAGAAGTAGGAGATAGGAGAAAGAGAGAGGAGGAAGAGAGAGGAGGAAGAGAGATGTGGAAGAGAGAGGAGGAGGAGGGAGGAGGAAAAGAGAGGAGGAAGAGAGAGGAGGAAGAGAGAGGAGGAAGAGAGAGGAGGAAGAGAGAGGAAGAGGGGAGAGGAGGAGGATAGAGGAGGAAGAGAGAGGAGGATGAGAGAGGAGGAAAAGAGAGGAGGAAGAGAGAGGGGGAAGAGAGAGGAGGAAGAGGGAGGGGGAAGAGAGAGGATGAAGAGAGAGGAGGAAGAGAAGGAAAAATAGAGAGGAGGAAAAGAGAGGAGGAAGAGAGAGGGGAAGAGAGTGGGGGAAGAGAGGAACAGGAGAGACGAGGAAGAGAGAGGAGGAAGAGAGAGGAAGATGAGAGAGTAGGAAGAGAGAGGAGGAAGAGAGAGGAAAATGAGAGAGGAGGAAGAGAGAGGAAAATGAGAGAGGAGGAAGATAGAGGAGGAGGAGAGAGGAGGAAAAGAGAGGAGGAAGAGAGAGGAGGAAGAGACAGGAGGAAGAGAGAGGAGGAAGAGAGAAGAAGAGGAGAGAGGAGGAGGAGAGAGGAGGAAGAGAGAGGAAGAGGAGAGAGGAGGAAGGGAGATGGGAAGAAAGAGGAAAAGAAGAGAGGAGGAGGAGAGAGGAGGAAAAGAGAGGAATGGGAGAGAGGAGGAAAAGAGAGGAGAAAGAGAGAGGAGGAAGAGAGAGGAGGAAGAAGGAGGAAGAGGAGAGAGGAGGAAGAGAGAGGAAAAGGAGAGAGGAGGAAGAGGTGGAGGAAAAGATAGAAGGAAGAGAGAGGAGGAAGAGAGAGGAGGAAGAGAGAGGAAGAGGAGAGAGGAGGAAAAGAGAGGAGGAAGAGAGCGGAGGAAAAGAGAGTAGGAAGAGAGAGGAGGAAGAGAGACGAAAATGAGAGAGGAGGAAGAGAGAGGAAAAGTAGAGAGGAGGAAGAGGTGGAGGAAAAGGTAGAAGGAAGAGAGAGGAGGAAGAGAGTAGGAAGAGAGAGGAGGATGAGAAAAGAAGAGGAGAGAGGAGGAAGAGAGAGGAAAAGAATAGAGGAGGAATAGAGAGGGGGAAGAGAGAGGAGGGAGAGAGAGGAAGAGGAGAGAGAAGGAAGAGAGAGGAGGAAGAGAGAGGAGGAAGAGAGAGGAAGAGGCTAGAGGAGGAAAAGAGAGGAGGAAGAGAGAGGAGGAAAAGAGAGGGGGAAGAGAGTTGAGGAAGAGAGAGGAGGAAGAGAGAGGAAAAATAGAGAGGAGGAAAAGAGAGGAGGAAGAGAGAGGAGGAAGAGAGAGGAGGAAATGAGAGGAGGAAGAGATAGGAAGAGGAGAGAGTAGGAAGAGAAAGGAGGAAGAGACAGGAAAATGAGAGATGAGGAAGAGAGAGGAAAAGGAGAGAGGAGGAAGAGGTGGAGGAAAAGAGAGGAGGAAGAGAGAGGAGGAAGAGAGAGGAAAAATAGAGAAGAGCAAAAGAGAGGAGGAAGATAGAGGGGGAAGAGAGAAGAGGAAGAGAGAGGCGGAAGAGAGTGGAGGAAGAGAGAGGAAGAGGAGAGAGGAGGAAGAGAGAGGAGGAAGAGAGAGGAGGAAAAGATAGGACGAAGAGAGAGGAAGATGAGAGAGTAGGAAGAGAGAGGAGGAAGAGAGAGTATAATGAGAGAGGAGGAAGAGAGAGGAAAAGGAGAGAGGAGGAAGAGGTGGAGGAAAAGATAGAAGGAAGAGAGAGGAGGAAGAGAGAGGAGGAAGAGAGAGGAGGAAGAGAGAGGAGGAAGAGAGAGGAAGAGGAGAGAGGAGGAACAGAGAGGAGGAAGAGAGAGGAGGAAGAGAGAGGAGGAAGAGAGAGGAAGAGGAGAGAGGAGGAAAAGAGAGGAGGAAGAGAGCGGAGGAAAAGAGAGTAGGAAGAGAGAGGAGGAAGAGAGACGAAAATGAGAGAGGAGGAAGAGAGAGGAAAAAGAGAGAGGAGGAAGAGGTGGAGGAAAAGATTGAAGGAAGAGAGAGGAGGAAGAGAGTAGGAAGAGAGAGGAGGAAGAGAGAAGAAGAGGAGAGAGAAGGAAGAGAGAGGAAAAGAAGAGAGGAGGAATAGAGAGGGGGAAGAGAGAGGAGGGAGAGAGAGGAAGAGGAGAGAGTAGGAAGAGAGAGGAGGAAAAGGGAGGAGGAACAGAGAGGAAGAGGAGAGAGGAGGAAGAGAGAGGACGAAGAGAGAGGAAAAGGAGAGAGGAGGAAAAGAGAGGAGGAAGAGAGAGGAAGAGGAGAGAAGAGGAAGAGAGAGGAGGAAGAGAGAGGAAGAGGAAAGAGGAGGAAGACAGAGGAGGAAAAGGGAGGAGGAACATTGAAGAAGAGAAGAGAGGATGAAGAGAGAGGAGGAAGAGAGAGTAGGAAGAGAGAGGAAGAGGAGAGAGGAGGAGGAGAGAGGAGGAAGAGAGAGGAAGAGGAGAGGGATGGAGAGAGAGAGTAGTAGGAGAAGGGAGGAACAGAGAGGTGGAAGAGAGAGGAGGAAAAGAGAGGAGGAAGAGATAGGAAGAGGAGAGAGTAGGAAGAGAGAGGAGGAAGAGACAGGATAATGAGAGATGAGGAAGAGAGAGGAAAAGGAGAGAGGAGGAATAGGTGGAGGAAAAGAGAGGAGGAAGAGAGAGGAGTAAGAGAGAGGAGGAAGAGAGAGGAGGAAGAGAGAGGAATAATAGAGAGGAGGAAAAGAGAGGGGGAAGAGAGAGGAGGAAGTGAGAGGGCGAAGAGAGAGGAGGAAGAGAGAGGAAGAGGAGAGAGGAGGAAGAGAGATGAGGAAGAGAGAGGAGGAAGAGAGAGGAGGAAGAGAGAGGAAAATGAGAGAGGAGGAATAGAGAGGAAAAGGAGAGAGGAGGAAGAGGTGGAGGAAAGGTAGAAGGAAGAGAGAGGAGGAAGAGAGAGGAAGAGGAGAGAGGAGGAATAGAGAGGAAGAAGAGAGAGGAGAAATAGAGAGGTGGAAGAGAGAGGAGGAAGAGAGAGGAAGAGGAAAGAGGAGGAAGACAGAGGAGGAAATGGGAGGAGGAACAGAGAGATAGAGGAGAGAGAATGAAGAGAGAGGAGGAAGAGAGAGGAACAAGAGAGAGGAAGATGAGAGAGTAGGAAGAGAGAGGAGGAAGAGAGAGGAGGAAGAGGTGGAGGAAAAGAGAGAAGCAAGAGAGAGGAGGAAGAGAGAGGAGGAAGAGAGAGGAGGAAGAGAGAGGAAAAATAGAGAGGAGGAAAAGAGAGGAGGAAGAGAGAGGGGGAAGAGAGAGGAGGAAGAGAGAGGAAGAGGAGAGAGGAGGAAGAGAGAGTAAGAGGAGAGAGTAGGAAGAGAGAGGAGGAAGAGACAGGAAAATGAGAGAGGAGGAAGAGAGAGAAGGATGATAGAGGAGGAAATGAGAGGAGGAAGAGAGAGGAGGAAGAGAGTGGAGAAGGAGTGAGGAGGAAGAGAGAGGAGGAAGAGAGAGGAAGAGGAAAGAGGAGGAAGACAGAGGAGGAAAAGAGAGGAGGAACAGAGAGGAAGAGAGAGAGGATGAAGAGAGAGGAGGAAGAGAGAGGAGGAAGAGAGAGTAGGGAGAGAGAGTGTAGGAGGAGAGAGGAGGAAGAGAGAGGAGGAAGAGAGAGGAAGAGGAAAGAGGAGGAAGAGAGAGGAGGAAGAGAGTGAAGGAAGAGTGAGGAAGAGGAGAGAGGAGGAAAAGAAAGGAGGAAGAGAGAGGAGGAAGAGAGAGGAGGAAGAGAGAGGAAGAGGAGAGAGGAGGAGGAGAGAGGAGGAAGACAGAGGAGGAAGAGAGAGGAGGAGAAGAGAGGAGGAAAAGAGAGGAGGAAGACAGAGGATGAAGAGACAGGAGGAAGAGAGAGGAGGAAGAGAGAGGAGGAGAGAGGAGGAGGAGAGAGGAGGAAGAGAGAGGAAGAGGAGAGAGGAGGAAGGGAGATGAGGAAGAAAGAGGAAAAGAAGAGAGGAGGAGGAGAGAGGAGGAAAAGAGATGAATGGGAGAGAGGAGGAAAAGAGAGGAGGAAGAGAGAGGAGGAAGAAAGAGGAAGAGGAGAGAGGAGGAAGAGAGAGGAGGAAGAGCGAGGAGGAAGAGAGACGAGGAAGAGAGAGGAAGAGGAAAGAGGAGGAAGACAGAGGAGGAAAAGGGAGGAGGAACAGAGAGGAAGAGAAGAGAGGATGAAGAGAGAGGAGGAAGAGAGAGGAGGAAGAGTGAGAAGGAAGAGAGAGGAGGAAGAGAGAGGAAGAGGAGAGAGGAGGAAGAGAGAGGATGAAGAGTGAGGAAGAGGAGAAAGGAGGAAAAGAGAGAAGGAAGAGAGAGGAGGAAGAAGGAGAAGGATGATAGAGGAGGAAATGAGAGGAGGAAGAGAGAGGACGTAGAGAGAGGAGGAAGAGAGAGGAGGAGGAGAGAGGAGGAAAAGAGAGGAGGAAGAGAGAGGAGGAAGAGACAGGAGGAAGAGAGAGAAGGAAGAGAGAAGAAGAGGAGAGAGGAGGAGGAGAGAGGAGGAAGAGAGAGGAAGAGGAGAGAGGAGGAAGGGAGATGGGAAGAAAGAGGAAAAGAAGAGAGGAGGAGGAGAGAGGAGGAAAAGAGAGGAGAAAGAGAGAGGAGGAAGAGAGAGGAGGAAGAAGGAGGAAGAGGAGAGAGGAGGAAGAGAGAGGAAAAGGAGAGAGGAGGAAGAGGTGGAGGAAAAGATAGAAGGAAGAGAGAGGAGGAAGAGAGAGGAGGAAGAGAGAGGAAGAGGACAGAGGAGGAAAAGAGAGGAGGAAGAGAGCGGAGGAAAAGAGAGTAGGAAGAGAGAGGAGGAAGAGAGACGATAATGAGAGAGGAGGAAGAGAGAGGAAAAGGAGAGAGGAGGAAGAGGTGGAGGAAAAGGTAGAAGGAAGAGAGAGGAGGAAGAGAGTAGGAAGAGAGAGGAGGATGAGAAAAGAAGAGGAGAGAGGAGGAAGAGAGAGGAAAAGAAGAGATGAGGAATAGAGAGGGGGAAGAGAGAGGAGGGAGAGAGAGGAAGAGGAGAGAGAAGGAAGAGAGAGGAGGAAGAGAGAGGAGGAAGAGAGAGGAAGAGGCTAGAGGAGGAAAGAGAGGAGGAAGAGAGAGGAGGAAAAGAGAGGGGGAAGAGAGTTGAGGAAGAGAGAGGAGGAAGAGAGAGGAAAAATAGAGAGGAGGAAAAGAGAGGAGGAAGAGAGAGGAGGAAGAGAGAGGAGGAAATGAGAGGAGGAAGAGAGAGGAGGAAGAGAGAGGAGGAAGAGAGAGGAAGAGGAGAGAGGAGGAAAAGAGAGGAGGAAGAGAGCGGAGGAAAAGAGAGTAGGAAGAGAGAGGAGGAAGAGAGACGAAAATGAGAGAGGAGGAAGAGAGAGGAAAAAGAGAGAGGAGGAAGAGGTGGAGGAAAAGATTGAAGGAAGAGAGAGGAGGAAGAGAGTAGGAAGAGAGAGGAGGAAGAGAGAAGAAGAGGAGAGAGAAGGAAGAGAGAGGAAAAGAAGAGAGGAGGAAGAGGTGGAGGAAAAGAGAGGAGGAAGAGAGAGGAGGAAGAGAGAGGAAAAATAGAGTGGAGCAAAAGAGAGGAGGAAGATAGAGGGGGAAGAGAGAAGAGGAAGAGAGAGGCGGAAGAGAGTGGAGGAAGAGAGAGGAAGAGGAGAGAGGAGGAAGAGGTGGAGGAAAAGAGAGGAGGAAGAGAGAGGAGGAAGAGAGAGGAAAAATAGAGAGGAGCTGTCGCAGTTGAGACGGACACGACAAACATCAGATTGTGTGAAAGCGACCAAAATGGCTGCAAAAGCCCCTTTATTGTTTTAACAAGCTTTTTTATAACCTTCTTCAAAGTAGGTGTTCATACAGGATTGGTTTACTTTAGTAACTAACAGTTCACGATTGGGTGATAGTTTCTCGCCTGAATCGTCAGGACAGTTCTTCTTATCTTAGTTCTCTAATCTTGTTTCCATGGCACTTCTCGGGACTTTCTGGCCTCTCATGGATACACTGGAATGTCTTCAAGGTTAAATTCTTCTTCAGTTAGACTAGAGGCAGACCCGCTGCCTCCCCCGACAATTCCCCCTTTTTGTATTTGTGCTAGAAATATTGCAGAAACAGTCTTCTGCAGGGCCCTTTGCAGAAGACTGACAAGACATGGCAACATCAAAAGCACAGTCACAATTACCAAGATCATGACCCCCACAGTTTTGACCAGAGATATCAACCATCCAGAAAGTCCCCATCCTTTAAACATCCTTGTAAGCCAGTCCAATCCGTCCTCTTCTGTTAGACGCCTCACACCATCCTTCAGCTGCTGTATACTTTTAAAAATAGATTCTGAGTGGTCAGACAAATTCATGCAACACATTCCTTCAAAATCTTCACATCCATGTCCTTGCGCTAAAAGCAAAAAGTCAATTGCAGCCCTGTTCTGTAAAGTAGCATGTCTAACACTATCAACATCAGTTAAAAGGCCACTTAAAGCTAAAGAAGTAGCATTAGTCTGTTTGCTAAGCCAACATCCCAACTTATTCAAAGTCGTTAAGGCATTTGCAACACCAACTCCTGGTGCCAATATGGAGGCCGTTATGATCTGGCCTGGATTCCAGAATTCAACGTTATCTCGACAAGAACTTTCAAACCGATGAACGGTCCTTGGGACTCGCTTATGTTTTCGAGTCATATTCAGAATCATTGACACATTTGGTGTTAATAACGTGAGACGTCCGAGGCTACACGGGCCTCCATTCAGTTTAGATGGGACGCCTCCCCAGGCACGATCTCCACAGATTAGAAACACACCAGGAGGTAATGCAAGAGGAACAGCAAAAGATCGTGAGATGTTAGTCGAAGTATAATTGCACCAAGCAGTTGAATTATGATAAGCAGCATTAGTTGCATTCACATTTTGCCCTCTCCGTGTGGTGTTATAGGAGTAATTAAAAAACACACAAGCATCCATTATAACAGAGCCTAGCAACTCTAGCTCTTGGGGTTCTTGCGTAACCTGTGGAAGGTGACTATATACACCATCCCAATTATCTGTACAATTTTTTGAAGAGTTGCAAAGAGAGAAAGCCTGAAGGGTTTGTGGGATTGGCCATGTGTCTACTGGCACTCCCACCAAACAGGTGGAGAATGGATTTTCCGGGTTCGCAGTAGAAAGGCACAAGGTTTCTTGATGTGTCATATTTGCCAAAGTTACCCAGATATTCTGCTTGGGTTGTGGAACTACCCATCCTTCAGCCTGATGCAGGTTCCAGCACAGGCCGAACACACCGAGCAGGAACCCAGCGAGGGCCGGCATCTGTAGAGACACAAGCATAACCCCTGCCCCAGGTTAATAATTCACATGGTCCACTCCACTGGCCAGTAATTAGATCTCTAACATGCACTTTGATGTCTTTTTGCAAATCCTGTTTTGAAAAAAGAGAAGAGAAATGCTGAAAAAGAGGAGGTAAAGAAGAATTATCCCCGTAATGGAGAAAGTTAAGAACATAAACTGCTTTATCTAAACATGCCTGTGGTGGTTCCCCAATCATTCCCCCTTTTTGTTTTTGAAGCTGCCGCTTCAACGTACTATGTGCACGCTCAACAATTGCTTGTCCTGTTGGGGAATGGGGAATTCCTGTAACATGAGTAACACCCCACAAATTAAAAAATGTTTGAACCTTCTGTGAAATGTATGCTGGGCCACTGTCCGTTTTTATTTGGCGTGGTACCCCAAGCATAGAGAAAGCCTTTTGGAAGTGTCGAACTACATCTTTTCCTGTCTCCCCGTTATGTGCTGTTGCTACTAAGGCATGAGAATAAGTATCAATGGAAACATGAACATACTTCTGTCGGCCAAATTCATTTATGTGAGTAACATCACTTTGCCAAATCTGTAAAGCCTGCATACCTCTGGGGTTAGTACCAAAATACACTGGTGTGTGAGTTCCTTGGCAGTCAGGGCAGGCGGCTACAATAGACCGAGCTTCCGCATGAGACAAGCCGAACTGCCGTCGTAAAGCTCGATATCCTTGGTGAAAAAATTGATGTGATAATACAGCTTGTTGCTTTATGTTAGGAACAGTATTAAGAGCCATAGCGGAAACAAGAGCATCCACTCTGGCATTACCTTCTGTATAAAATCCTGGTAAAGTGGTATGACTACGGATGTGCATGATAAAATAAGGTTCTGTCCGTAGTTGAATACTTTTCCAGAGTTCTAAAAGTACATCAAATAATAATTGATTGTCTGACATGGTCAAAACCACTTTGTCTAGTCTAGAAACTAAGTTAGCTACATATGCTGAGTCAGTTACAATATTTACAGGAACAGAAAAAATAGAAAAAACAACAGCCATTGCACGTAGCTCTACTACTTGTGGAGAACCATTTTGATATACTACTTTGTTGTTCCAGTTGTTGTTTTCATACCATACTACTGCTGCTTTACCTGTTTTTCCTGAGCCATCTGTAAAAACAGTAGGGCCGTTCACTGGTTCTGGGCGGCTTAAATTTTTTTGACCAAATGGTATTTCTCGAGCAAATTTCAGTAGCGGATGTGACGGGAGGTGATATGACACCTGTCCTTGAAAACCCGCCATGGCTGCCTGTAGTTCATAATTATTTGCCAAGCACCATTCAAAATACCAATTTTGAACAGGTAAAACAATCTTAGCTGGGTCACGCCCTGTTAGTTCTGTACATCGTTTTCTGGCTTTTATGATTACATCAGCAATAAGCTCAAACAGTCCAGGAGCAGTTTTTCGTGGTCGGAATGACAGAAACATCCATTCTAGAATGTGCAGTGGGTCATCCCACTCAGAATTCCACTGCACCAAAGCACCAAATGGTACAGTTTTGTCAATTAGTACAAAGAGTTGCACCAATTGAGACAGATCTATTCGAGAAACAAATTTCTCGTGTATAGATCGTTCCACCATGTGAATTACCTTTAATGCTTCCTCAGTTAATACTCTGGGTTCTGTTGGATCATTGGAATTTTTTAATAATTCCAATAAAGGTTGCAGTTGTGAATTGGTCAGTCCGAGATAGGGTCTAATCCAATTCAGAGATCCCATTAACTTCTGTACATCATTAAGGGTTTTAACTTCAAGGTTAAGTTTCACAGGTTGAGGCATTACCTGCCTACCTGTGACTGTTAGTCCTAAATACTTCCAGGGTTCTACTTTCTGCACCTTTTCAGGGGCGATAACTAATCCATAGTGTTGTAATGAATTTCTAGTCACATTCTCCATGTCATTCAACTGCTCCTTGTTGTTTGATGCTAACAGGATGTCATCCATGTAATGGTAACAATAACTGGTAGGGAATCTTTCCCTTACAGGTGACAAAGCTTGTGCCACAAACCATTGACAAATTGTTGGTGAATTTTTCATGCCCTGCGGCAGAACTTTCCATTGATATCTTTTTGCAGGTTCTGCATGATTGACAGAAGGCACAGAGAATGCAAATTTTTCTCTGTCTTGAAAGGCTAATGGTATTGTAAAAAAACAATCCTTGAGATCCATGACAATGATTTCCCAATCTTGAGGGATCATGGCCGGTGAAGGCATGCCTGGTTGTAGAGCCCCCATCGTGGCCATGACAGCATTGATCTGCCGCAGGTCATGCAAAAATCGCCATTTTCCTGATTTCTTTTTTATCACAAACACTGGAGTATTCCAGGGGCTCTGAGAGGGTTCAATGTGTCCAGCAGCTAGCTGTTCTGCCACCAATTCTTGCAGGGCCTTTAATTTCTCCATTGGTAGGGGCCACTGATCCACCCACACAGGGTTATTCGTTAACCAAGTTAAAACAAGCGTGGGTTGCCTAACACCCTGCAGCACAGTGGCCCCCGTTAAAAATCCGTAGTAATCTTCACCCCCCACTGTGACAAGCAATCTCTCCCCCATAGATTGAGGGGAGCTGCTGTCACATATGGTTTAACGACTGCTTGTTGGCCCTCAGGATTGGTGATCAGAATTGCCGTAGCTGCTGTTCTTGCTCGTGCGGAGCCTCCCAGCCCCACTACCCCTGTGTCCACATCCTCTGTTGGCCAGGTGGATGGCCACAGATAGTTAGAAATAATAGTCACATCGGCGCCCGTATCTAGGAGCCCCGCAAGCCTTACTGTAGTCGGTGAATGTCCATGATTTGACAGCGTGCACGTCATATGTGGTCGAGATGATGAGACAGTCTGAGACCAGCACACTTGAGGGGGTCCTGTAGAACCGAAGCCTCCATCGCCTCGCAGTCGCTGTTCTGCTTTTGGGACACAACACAAAAAAGGAACAAGTTGAGCAAGACGAGTACCTTTTGGAATCGTAACAGGTGGATAAAGGGTCGAAACTAATGCACAAATTTGACCCGTAAAGTCAGCATCAATGACTCCCACATGCACGATTAATCCGTTTAAGGTGCTACTTGATCTTCCTATAAGTAACGCACTCAGTCCTCGTCCTATGGGACCCCTTGCCTCAAGAGGGACCTTAACAATGTCTTTTGTAACTATAGTTATTGTGTCGGCGGTGGATACATCCAACCCTGCTGAGCCAGTAGTTGCGGCTGATAGCTGCTCACAGAGGGGATTTGACCTGTTGTCTGGAGGGGATTTGATGTCCTCGCGCGCCCTCTCGCGCTCTTCTTGTGGTTTCCCTGTATCGGTTGCCCGTTAGCATGAAACTTGGAACGACATTGTTTCGCGAAATGTCCCAATTTCCCACATTTATTGCAATTAGTCCCTGGTGGGACAGTCATGGGCTGCTTGCCTGCCGACCTTCTGTTCGGGCAATTTACTTTCATATGACCGTCTTTACCACATCCAAAGCATTTTCCTGTATTTCGCATGTTCATGGCAGTAGCTAAAGCCGCCATTTTATGTTCCACTGTACCAACCTTTGAACATGCGGCCACCATGTCAGGAATAGAAGGATCTCCTGGTAAAGACTGTATTATCTTTTGGCAGTCCTCATTAGCATTATCCTTTGCTAGCTGTTTGCATAACATTTGTCTTAACGTTTCATCTTCTACCTGTTTCTCCAATGCAGCAGATATTTTTTCTACAAATTGCAAAAAGGGTTCTTTAGGACCTTGCCGGATAGCAATATACTTCTGTTTTGGAGCTGCCATTTCCATGGTTCGCTTTAATGCTGTAATCCCTATGTGTTGTGCCTGTTCAAGGACAATCGGAGGCCACGTAGCTTGCAGCTGAGGGTTACTAAATGGTCCCTCGCCAAGCAAGGCGTCTTCTCCGAGTCCTAACCTCGGATCGTCTTGTGGCAGTCGAGCATTATTTTGTGCAGCTGCTCGTGCCATCTGCCTCCAAGTAGATTGAAACACTTGTAATTGTACTGGCTGAAACAGCACTTGTGCGAGATGTGTAACATCATATGGACACAACAAATCTGTGCTGATTATTCGAATAAGTTGCATCACCTCAGGAGAATTGATTCCAAATTTCTGTGCTTTATTCTGCAAATCCTGCACCACCTTCCAACTGATCGGATTGTGCTCATCATGCTCATTTGTGCCTGCAACAGCTTTATAAACAGGGAATGCACCATAAGCCTCTGCTGCTATATCTACAGGCTTTGGACATGCCGGGGTTGGAGAGTATGGGCTGAGGCGTTCAACCAGATCCCAGTTGCCAGCCTCAGCAGCATACTTTCTAACTCCCTCCCAAAATCGATCAGGGGACCTTGGAATTACAGTTACTGTGGATGGAGGGAGAGTCCATGGCTGGGCTTTCTTCACCATGGGTTTATCTGTGATATGTAGAGTTTGTAAAGCCGTGGTTAAAGCTTCTTCTCCCTCACTTTCATTTTCGCTCTCGCTCTCTGGCTCTGTGTTACCCGCCCTATTTTCCTCCTCGGGGGGGGCTGATGGAATCACCCCTTCTGCTGCTGCGCCGCTAGGGGCCGCCGCTGCACCGCTAGATGGGGGGGGCTCCTCATCGCCCCGCAAAATATTTAATGGTGGAGGAGGAGGAGGTGGGCGAGGGCGCGATCTGCTTTTGCCCGTGAGGGGTTTCCTGCCTGCTATTCCTGAGGCTGAGGTATCCACTGCCTTTGTCCCTTTGCCACAGTCCTCCCCGTCATTGTCTTCAGGTCGAATGTCTGTTAGTTTCCCATCAGAGGCCTCACGCTCTATCTTCCATTCCTTTAAGGTTTCACTCAATAAGCGCCATGTGGTTGCCAACTCACATGCCTCTTTTTGTCCTTTAGAGACCTCATCCAATATTTTCAATCCTACTGCTTGCCATGCACTCACACTGAATGCAGTAACTGTTGTGGCTTCAAAGCCTTGCATCTTACTCCATAGCAAAATCTTTTTCAGGCTTTGTTCTGAGGTTTTAACCCCCTTTCTTTTTAATAGGGCTTTCCAGGTAGACAAAATTGTCTCCTCTTCCTTTGTTAATGACTGCCCCATAATTACAGTCCCGTTCCCGGTGGCTCACCTTTTTAGGTGTCGAAATTCAGGTCCGGACCAGGCAGATTCCCTCTGCTCTCAGCTACACCGGGCTCCGTCTCCGCGGCTCTTCCCGCCGCCGTTATAATTCTCCTTTAAATGACCACTTTGCTCTAATCACGTTGCTCTAATCAATCACGTCGCTCTAATTTATCACGTCGCTCTAATTTATCACGTCGCTCTAATTTATCACGTCGGGGTCACCATTTGTCGCAGTTGAGACGGACACGACAAACATCAGATTGTGTGAAAGCGACCAAAATGGCTGCAAAAGCCCCTTTATTGTTTTAACAAGCTTTTTTATAACCTTCTTCAAAGTAGGTGTTCATACAGGATTGGTTTACTTTAGTAACTAACAGTTCACGATTGGGTGATAGTTTCTCGCCTGAATCGTCAGGACAGTTCTTCTTATCTTAGTTCTCTAATCTTGTTTCCATGGCACTTCTCGGGACTTTCTGGCCTCTCATGGATACACTGGAATGTCTTCAAGGTTAAATTCTTCTTCAGTTAGACTAGAGGCAGACCCGCTGCCTCCCCCGACAAGGAGCAAAAGAGAGGAGGAAGATAGAGGGGGAAGAGAGAAGAGGAAGAGAGAGGCGGAAGAGAGTGGAGGAAGAGAGAGGAAGAGGAGAGAGGAGGAAGAGAGAGGAGGAAGAGAGAGGAGGAAAAGATAGGAGGAAGAGAGAGGAAGATGAGAGAGTAGGAAGAGAGAGGAGGAAGAGAGAGGATAATGAGAGAGGAGGAAGAGAGAGGAAAAGGAGAGAGGAGGAAGAGGTGGAGGAAAAGATAGAAGGAAGAGAGAGGAGGAAGAGAGAGGAGGAAGAGAGAGGAGGAAGAGAGAGGAGGAAGAGAGAGGAAGAGGAGAGAGGAGGAACAGAGAGGAGGAAGAGAGAGGAGGAAGAGAGAGGAGGAAGAGAGAGGAAGAGGAGAGAGGAGGAAAAGAGAGGAGGAAGAGAGCGGAGGAAAAGAGAGTAGGAAGAGAGAGGAGGAAGAGAGACGAAAATGAGAGAGGAGGAAGAGAGAGGAAAAAGAGAGAGGAGGAAGAGGTGGAGGAAAAGATTGAAGGAAGAGAGAGGAGGAAGAGAGTAGGAAGAGAGAGGAGGAAGAGAGAAGAAGAGGAGAGAGAAGGAAGAGAGAGGAAAAGAAGAGAGGAGGAATAGAGAGGGGGAAGAGAGAGGAGGGAGAGAAAGGAAGAGGAGAGAGTAGGAAGAGAGAGGAGGAAAAGGGAGGAGGAACAGAGAGGAAGAGGAGAGAGGAGGAAGAGAGAGGACGAAGAGAGAGGAAAAGGAGAGAGGAGGAAAAGAGAGGAGGAAGAGAGAGGAAGAGGAGAGAAGAGGAAGAGAGAGGAGGAAGAGAGAGGAAGAGGAAAGAGGAGGAAGACAGAGGAGGAAAAGGGAGGAGGAACATTGAGGAAGAGAAGAGAGGATGAAGAGAGAGGAGGAAGAGAGAGGAGGAAGAGAGAGGAAGAGAAGAGAGGAGGAGGAGAGAGGAGGAAGAGAGAGGAAGAGGAGAGAGGAGGAAGAGAGAGGAGGAAGAGAGAGGAAGAGGAGAGAGGATGGAGAGAGAGAGTAGTAGAAGGGAGGAACAGAGAGGTGGAAGAGAGAGGAGGAAAAGAGAGGAGGAAGAGATAGGAAGAGGAGAGAGTAGGAAGAGAGAGGAGGAAGAGAGAGGAGGAAGAGAGAGGAAGAGGAGAGAGGAGGAAGAGAGAGGATGAAGAGTGAGGAAGAGGAGAAAGGAGGAAAAGAGAGAAGGAAGAGAGAGGAGGAAAAAGGAGAAGGATGATAGAGGAGGAAATGAGAGGAGGAAGAGAGAGGACGTAGAGAGAGGAGGAAGAGAGAGGAGGAGGAGAGAGGAGGAAAAGAGAGGAGGAAGAGAGAGGAGGAAGAGAGAGGAGGAAGAGAGAGGAGGAAGAGAGAGGAGGAAGAGACAGGAAAATGAGAGAGGAGGAAGAGAGAGAAGGATGATAGAGGAGGATATGAGAGGAGGAAGAGAGAGGAGGAAGAGAGAGGAGAAAGAGAGAGGAGGAGGAGAGTGGAGGAAAAGAGAGGAGGAAGAGAAAGTAGGAGGAGAGAGGAGGAGGAGAGAGGAGGAGGAGAGAGGAGGAAGAGAGAGGAGGAAGAGAGAGGAGGAAGAGAGAGGAGGAAGAGAGAGGAAGAGGAGAGAGGAGGGAGAGAGAGAGTAGGAGGAGGGAGGAGGAAGAGAGAGGAGGAAGAGAGAGTAGGAAGAGAGAGGAAGAGGAGAGAGGGGGAAGAGAGAGGAGGAAGAGAGAGGGCGAAGAGAGAGGAGGAAGAGAGAGGAAGAGGAGAGAGGAGGAAGAGAGAGGAAAAAAGAGAAGAGGAATAGAGAGGGGGAAGAGAGAGGAGGAAGAGAGAGGAAGAGGAAAGAGGAGGAAGACAGATGAGGAAAAGGGAGGAGGAACAGAGAGGAAGAGTAGAGAGGATAAAGAGAGAGGAGGAAGAGAGAGGAGGAAGAGAGAGTAGGGAGAGAGAGTGTAGGAGGAGAGAGGAGGAAGAGAGAGGAGGAAGAGAGAGGAAGAGGAAAGAGGTGGAAGAGAGAGTAGGGAGAGAGAGTGTAGGAGGAGAGAGGAGGAAGAGAGAGGAGGAAGAGAGAGGAAGAGGAAAGAGGAGGAAGAGAGAGGAGGAAGAGAGTGGAGGAAGAGAGAGGAAGAGGAGAGAGGAGGAAAAGAAAGGAGGAAGAGAGAGGAGGAAGAAAGAGGAGGAAGAGAGAGGAAGAGGAGAGAGGAGGAAAAGAGAGGAGGAGGAGAGAGGAGAAAGAGAGAGGAGGAAGAGAGAGGAGGAAGAGATAGGAGGAAGAGAGAGGAGGAAGAGAGAGGAAGAGGAGAGAGGAGGGAGAGAGAGAGTAGGACGAGAGAGGAGGAAGATAGAGGACGTAGAGAGAGGAGGAAGAGAGAGGAGGATGAGAGAGGAGGAAAAGAGAGGAGGAAGAGAGAGGAGGAAGAGACAGGAAGAGGAGAGAGGAGGAGGAGAGAGGAGGAAGAGAAAGGAGGAAGAGAGAGGAGGAAGAGAGAGGAGGAAGAGAGAGGAAGAGGAGAGAGGAGGGAGAGAGAGTAGGAGGAGAGAGGAGGAAGAGAGAGGAGGAAGAGAGCGGAGGAAGAGAGAGGAAGAGGAGAGAGGAGGAGGAGAGAGGAGGAAGAGAGAGGAGGAAGAGAGAGGAGGAAGAGAGAGGAAGAGGAGAGAGGATGGAGAGAGAGAGTAGTAGGAGAGAGGAGGAAGAGAGAGGAGGAAGAGAGAGGAGGAAAACAGAGGAGGAAGAGATAGGGAGAGGAGAGAGTACGAAGAGAGAGGAGGAAGAGACAGGAAAATGAGAGATGAGGAAGAGAGAGGAAAAGGAGAGAGGAGGAAGAGGTGGAGGAAAAGAGAGGAGGAAGAGAGAGGAGTAAGAGAGAGGAGGAAGAGAGAGGAGGAAGAGAGAGGAAAAATAGAGAGGAGGAAAAGAGAGGAGGAAGAGAGAGGGGGAAGAGAGAGGAGGAAGAGAGAGGGGGAATAGAGAGGAGGAAGAGAGAGGAAGAGGAGAGAGGAGGAAGAGAGAGGAGGAAGAGAGAGGAGGAAAAGAGAGGAGGAAGAGAGAGGAAGATGAGAGAGTAGGAAGAGAGAGGAGGAAGAGACAGGAAAATGAGAGAGGAGGAAGAGAGTGGAAAAGGAGAGAGGAGGAAGATGTGGAGGAAAAGATAGAAGGAAGAGAGAGGAGGAAGAGAGAGGAGGAAGATAGAGGAGGAAGAGAGAGGAAGAGGAGAGAGGAGGAAGAGAGAGGAAAATAAGAGAGGAGAAATAGAGAGGGGGAAGAGAGAGGAGGGAGAGAGAGGAAGAGGAGAGAGGAGTAAGAGAGAGGAGGAAGAGAGAGGAGGAAGAGAGAGGAGGAAGAGAGAGGAAGAGGAGAGAGGAGGAAAAGAGAGGAAGAGGAGAGAGGAGGGAGAGAGAGAGTAGGAGGAGAGAGGAGGAAGAGAGAGGAGAAAGAGAGAGGAGGAAAAGAGAGGAGGAAGAGATAGGAAGAGGAGAGAGTAGAAAGAGAGAGGAGGAAGAGACAGGAAAATGATAGAGGAGGGAGAGAAGGATGATAGAGGAGGAAATGAGAGGAGGAAGAGAGAGGAGGAAGAGAGAGGAGGAAGAGAGAGGAGGAGGAGAGAGGAGGAAAAGAGAGGAGGAAGAGAGAGGAGGAAGAGAGAGGAAGAGGAGAGAGGAGGAGGAGAGAGGAGGAAGAGAAAGGAGGAAGAGAGAGGAGGAAGAGAGAGGAAGAGGAGAGAGGAGGGAGAGAGAGAGTAGGAGGAGAGAGGAGGAAGAGAGAGGAGGAAGAGAGAGGAAATGGAGAGAGGAGGAGGAGAGAGGAGGAAGAGAGAGGAGGAAGAGAGAGGAAGAGGAGAGAGGAGGAAGAGAGAGGAGTTAGAGAGAGGAAAAATAGGAGGAAAAGTGAGGAGGAAGAGAGAGGAGGAAGAGAGAGGAGGAAGAGAGAGGAAGAGGAGAGTGGATGAAGAGACAGGAGGAAGAGAGAGGAGGAAGAGAGAGGAAAAATAGGAGGAAAAGAGATGTATCGGGTCTGGCTGAGCCAGAATTGGTTTTCCCCTGTAGCAGCCCTCATGGTGCTGTGTTTTATGCTGGGAGCTGGCAGGGTGTTGATAGCACACTGGTGTTGTGGCTACTGCTGAGTAGTGCTTACACAGCACCAAGGCTCTTTCTGACATTTCCCCCCCCCCACAGTGGGACGGGGTGGGCAAGATCTTGGGAGGGGACACAACCAGGACAGCTGACCCGAACTGACCAAAGGGATATTCCATACCATATGACGTCTGCTCAGTATAAAGCTGGGAGAAAGGAGGAAGGGGGTGGGGTCACCCTTTGGTCCTCCGAGGCAACCGCTACGCGTATCAGAGCCCTGCTTCCTGAGAAGGCCCGACATCGCCTGTTAATGGGAAGTAGAGAATAAATCTGTTTTCTTTTTTTGCTTCCGCGCGCGGACCTTTGCTTCGCTTTGCTTATATTAAAACTGCTGTTGTTTTACCCACAAGGGTTGTTTTGTTTTCCTATCTTATTTTCTTTCCCTTCTTTGCCCTATTGAGAAAAAAAGGGGAAAGGGGGGGAAGTGATAGAGCGACTTGGTGGGTACCTGGCATTTAGCCAAGGTCAAACCACCACAGTCTATTTTGGCGCCCAACGTGGGGCGGGACAACGGCAGTTTTATATTAATTGTGCTATAGCTATAGCAGTTAGTAAGCGACAAGCTCTTGTGCTGGTCACGGGTTTGTTTATTGCTCTGCTTATCTTTATTTTGCTAAGCTCGGGAACATGCTGGAAGAAATTGGGAACATCATGAGTGGTTTTATTCTGCAAGCTCCCGAAGTACTTATTAATCCTTATGTTAGCTCTTTGATACTGTTCATTAATGCTATTCGCCTATTGTGGGCTGTGTGGAGCTCGTTAGGTTTTTGGTGTAAGAGAAAGCAAATTTTGGGTGAGAGAATACCAAAATGTGCCCTGAGGCGGCCTGTCCCTGGGTGGCAGGGGGAGTGGAAGGATTTGGGCAGATTCCTAGGACGGTTATCACCTCCTGTAGCCTGGGATCTTACCCCTGAACAGGCAAGCAACCCCGCAAAACTGACACAACACCTGATAGAAGGGTGCCTTGTCTATCCCGATGAAAATCAGCAACTCCTAGCGCTGTACTGGGGCCTGGCCTATGCTTATCGAGCTGCAGTTCAGTGCTCTCAAAGGACTGTGGTGGAAACGGGAACTCAAACAAAAACAATAACAGCAGAGATTGCCCCAGTAGTAAAAAAGAAACAGTGGACAAGGAGAACAACAGGTCCATACCCTCGATTAATAAGGGAGGAGAAAGAAGAGGAAGAAGCAGGTCCTTCAGCAAAGGGGTCAGAAGAGGGAATAACAGAACTTAAACAGGAGGCAGAAACTACCCGGTCCCTGACATCATCAGAACTGCGAGATCTGCGGAAAGACTATAGCCGCCAGCCGGGTGAGCGGATTGCTGCCTGGCTGCTTCGATGCTGGGATAATGGGGCTGATGCTCAGCAGCTGGAAGGTAAGGAAGCCCAACAGCTGGGTTCCCTTGCTAGAGATCGAGGAATTGAAAGGGGAATTGGAAAAGAAACAGGAATTTGCAGTCTGTGGAGACGGCTCCTTTCAAGTGTTAAAGCAAGATATCCTTTCAAGGAAGATCTTACGGGCAACTCCCCAGGGAAGTGGGCTACTGCGGATGAAGGTGTCCAGTACCTGAGAGAACTAGCAGTGCTGGAAGTCATCTATAGTGGTCCAGATAATGATGAAGCCCCTAAAAATCCAGAGGATGTCCTGTGCACACGGGCCATGTGGAGGAAGGTGATTAAAGGTGCACCATCCTCGTATTCTGCGGGCTTGGCTGCGATGTACTATCCAGAAATGGATATGGGAGAAGGACTAAGATGTACGCCAACTGTGGAGGCAGTCTCTTCCTGGCTTCAGAACTTTGAAGAGAGTCTTGGAACCTCCTCATCTGTACGGGCGAGTGCCTTAGATGTCAGGAGCACCCCAAGAAATCGGTTCTCTTCCACCCCAGTCAGAGGGAAAGGGAAACCTAGGCACATGACACGTGGAGAACTTTGGTTCTTCCTGCGTGACCAGGGGGAGGACATGAGGAAGTGGGATGGTCAACCCACCTTCAAATTGGAAGCTCGTGTACGTGAATTGCGAGGAAAGACCCCTGCCAAGAAGACAACATCCAAGAAGGTTGTTAATGTAGCTGGCGTGAAACCGCAAGAAAGTAATCAGCGATCTCCCAGATACAGGAAGACTGAGATCACCTCCCTTGGCCCTGATGAAGGAGTTTCCGGCCTGGCACAGCAAGGGTCAGACAGTGAATACTCTGACCAAGAACAGGAATAGAGGGCCCCTGCCTCCAGCCAGGAGGAGGAAAGGGATGATCGGGTGTATTGGACAGTGTGGATTCGATGGCCTGGCACATCAAATCCACAGAAGTACCAGGCTTTAATCGATACCGGGGCACAGTGTACATTAATGCCATCAAGTTATAGAGGGGCAGAACCTATCTGGATCTCAGGAGTGACAGGCGGATGTCAAGAACTGTCAGTACTGGAGGCCGAGGTTAGCTTGACCGGGGATAAGTGGGAAAAACATCCCATTGTAACTGGCCCAGAAGCCCCTTGTATCTTGGGCATTGACTACCTCAAGAGGGGGTATTTCAAAGACCCAAAAGGATACCGATGGGCTTTTGGTGTGGCCAGTGTGAACACAGAGAAGGTCAAACAGTTGTCTAATCTGCCTGGCCTCTCAGGAGATCCTTTTGTTGTAGGACTGTTGCGAGTTAAAGAACAACAGGTGCCAATTGCCATGAGGACCGTGCACCGACGGCAGTATCGCACGAACCGAGACTCTCTGGCTCCCATCCAAGAACTGATCCGTCAACTGGAGACCCAAGGTGTCATCAGTAAGACACATTCGCCTTTTAATAGCCCAATATGGCCAGTGCGAAAGTCTGACGGAGGGTGGAGGTTGACAGTAGACTATCGTGGCCTGAACGAAGTGACGCCACCACTGAGTGCTGCTGTACCAGATATGTTAGAGCTCCAGTATGAACTAGAGTCAAAGGCAGCCAAGTGGTACGCCACAATCGACATCGCCAATGCATTCTTTTCAATTCCTTTGGCAGAAGAGTGCAGGCCACAGTTTGCTTTCACGTGGAGGGGTGTCCAATATACCTGGAATCGACTACCCCAGGGGTGGAAGCACAGCCCCACTATTTGTCATGGACTAATTCAAACTGCACTGGAAAAGGGTGATGCCCCTGAACATCTACAGTACATCGATGACATCATTGTGTGGGGCAACAAGGCTGCTAAAATTGAAGTAGCTCAGCTGGACCTGGACTGGGAGCGCAAGGGTGAGCTATTTGTAGCTCGATGGGCCCATGAAACATCCGGGCATCTCGGGAGAGATGCAACGTACAGATGGGCTCGTGATCGAGGGGTGGACCTGACCATGGAGGCCATCTCACAGGTCACTCATGAATGCGAAACATGTGCTGCAATCAAGCGAGCCACACGAGTAAAGTCTCCCTGGAGCAGAGGGCGATGGCTGAGTTTTCGATATGGTGAGGCCTGGCAAATTGACTATATTGGACCATTGCCACGAACACGCCAAGGCAAGCGCTACATACTCACTATGGTGGAAGCAACTACTGGTTGGCTTGAGACGTACCCTGTAAATCATGCCACTGCCCGAAATACCATCTTAGGTCTTGAAAGGCAAATTTTATGGCGACATGGTACTCCTGAAAGAATCGAATCAGACAATGGAACCCATTTTCGAAATAATCTCATAAACTCCTGGGCAAAGAAACATGGCATTGAGTGGGTGTATCACATCCCTTATTACCCACAAGCGTCTGGAAAGATTGAAAGATACAATGGACTGTTGAAGACTATGTTGAGAGCATTGGACAATGGGGGATGGAAACACTGGGATATAAATTTAGCAGAAGCCACTTGGCTAATTAATACCAGAGGATCTGTTAACCGTCCTGGTCCTGCCCAAACAAAACCCCTTCATACTGTGGGAGGAGATAAGGTCCCTGTAGTACACACAGGGAAATGGCTGGGGAAGGCAGTATGGATTGCTCCTCCCTTGGGAAAAGGCAAGCCCACTCGTGGGATTGTTTTTGCTCAGGGACCTGGATGTACTTGGTGGGTAATGCGGGAGAATGGGGCTACTCAGTGTGTGCCTCAAGGAGATTTAACCTTGGGGGGGAAATAATCTGTGAGCTGAGTTGTATGTTGCAGGAAGTGATGGAGGAAGTAGGAACGACGAAGAGTGAACCAGATACATGCGATGATGACCCAAACCTAGCCGGTGCTGGAGTCCAACAGTCAAACATACTGCTCCTGTCCTGAACATCCACCTTGACAGATGGCAGCCAAGTCACTGAACATCTAGAGGAGTGAAGAAAGCTTACGGAATGAATAAATGAGTGTTATGTGGGACCTGGGCATGACGTAAATGGTATGGAATAAGGGGTGGAGATTGTATCGGGTCTGGCTGAGCCAGAATTGGTTTTCCCCTGTAGCAGCCCTCATGGTGCTGTGTTTTATGCTGGGAGCTGGCAGGGTGTTGATAGCACACTGGTGTTGTGGCTACTGCTGAGTAGTGCTTACACAGCACCAAGGATCTTTCTGACATTTCCCCCCCCCCACAGTGGGACGGGGTGGGCAAGATCTTGGGAGGGGACACAACCAGGACAGCTGACCCGAACTGACCAAAGGGATATTCCATACCATATGACGTCTGCTCAGTATAAAGCTGGGAGAAAGGAGGAAGGGGGTGGGGTCACCCTTTGGTCCTCCGAGGCAACCGCTACGCGTATCAGAGCCCTGCTTCCTGAGAAGGCCCGACATCGCCTGTTAATGGGAAGTAGAGAATAAATCTGTTTTCTTTTTTTGCTTCCGCGCGCGGACCTTTGCTTCGCTTTGCTTATATTAAAACTGCTGTTGTTTTACCCACAAGGGTTGTTTTGTTTTCCTATCTTATTTTCTTTCCCTTCTTTGCCCTATTGAGAAAAAAAGGGGAAAGGGGGGGAAGTGATAGAGCGACTTGGTGGGTACCTGGCATTTAGCCAAGGTCAAACCACCACAAGAGAGGAGGAAGAGAGAGGAGGAAGAGAGGGGAAAATTACAGAGGAGGAAAACAGAGGAGTAAGAGAGAGGAGGAAGAGAGAGGAGGAAGAGAGAGAAGGAAGAGAGAGGAAGAGGAGAGACGAGGAAGAGAGAGGAGGAAAAGGGAGGAGGAACAGAGAGGACGAGGACAGAGGAGGAAGAGAGAGGAGGAAGAGAGAGGAGGAAGATAGAGGTAAAGGAGAGAGGAGGAGGAGAGAGGAGGAAGAGAGAGGAGGAAGAGAGAGGAGGAAGAGAGAGGAAGAGGAGAGTGGAGGAAGAGAGAGGAGGAAGAGAGAGGAGGAAAAGGGAGGAGGAAGAGAGAGGAAGAGGAGAGTGGAGGAAGAGAGAGGAGGAAGAGAGAGGAAGAGGAGAGAGAAGGAGGAGAGAGGAGGAAGAGAGAGGAGGAAGAGAGAGGAGGAAGAGAGAGAAGGAAGAGAGAGGAAGAGGAGTGAGGAGGAAGACAGAGGAGGAAAAGGGAGGAGGAACAGAGAGGAATAGGAGAGAGGAGGAAGAGAGAGGAAAATGAGAGAGGAGGAAGAGAGAGGAAGAGGAGAGTGGAGGAATAGAGAGGAGGAAGAGAGAGGAGAGAGGAGAAAGAGAGAGGAGGAAGAGAGAGAAGGAAGAGAGAGGAAGACGAGAGAGAAGGAAGAGAGAGGAGGAAAAGGGAGGAGGAACAGAGAGGAAGAGGAGAGAGAGGAAGAGAGAGGAGGAAGAGAGAGGAAGAGGAGAGAGTAGGAAGAGAGAGGAGGAATAGAGGAAAATGAGAGAGGAGGAAGAGAGAGGAAAAGGAGAGAGGAGGAAGAGGTGGAGGAAAAGAGAGGAGGAAGAGAGAGGAGGAAGGGAGAGGAGGAAGAGAGAGAAGGAAGAGAGAGGAAGAGGAGAGAGGAGGAAGGGAGAGGAGGAAAAGGGAGGAGGAACAGAGAGGACGAGGACAGAGGAGGAAGAGAGAGGAGGAAGAGAGAGGAGGAAGAGAGAGGAAGAGGAGAGTGGAGGAAGAGAGAGGAGGAAGAGTGAGGGAGAGGAGAGAGGAGGAAAAGAGAGGAGGAAAAGGGAGGAGGAACAGAGAGGAAGAGGAGAGAGGAGGAATAGAGAGGAGGAAGAGAGAGGAAGAGGAGAGAGGAGGAAAAGAGAGGAGGAAAAGGGAGGAGGAACAGAGAGGAAGAGGAGAGAGGAGGAATAGAGAGGAGGAAGAGAGAGAAGGAAGAGAGAGGAAGACGAGAGAGAAGGAAGAGAGAGGAGGAAAAGGGAGGAGGAACAGAGAGGAAGAGGAGAGAGGAGGAAGAGAGAGGAGGAAAAGAGAAAATGAGAGAGGAGGAAGAGAGAGGAAAAGGAGAGTGGAGGAAGAGGTGGAGGAAAAGAGAGGAGGAAGAGAGAGGAGGAAGAGAGAGGAGGAAGAGAGAGGAGGAAGAGAGAGGAAGAAGAGTGAGGAAGAGGAGAAAGGAGGAGAGAGGAGGAAGAGAGAGGAAGAGGAGAAAGGAGGAAGAAAGAGGAAAAGAAGAGAGGAGGAGGAGAGAGGAGGAGGAGAGAGGATTGGGAGAGAGTAGGAAAAGAGAGGAGGAAGAGAGAGGAGGAAGAGAGAGGAAGAGGACAGAGGAGGCAGAGAGATGAGGAAAAGAGAGGAGGAAGAGAGAGGAGAAAGAGAGAGGACGAGGAGAGAGGAGGAATAGAGAGGAGGAAAAGTGAGGAGGAACAGAGAGAAAGATGAGAGAGGAGGAAGAGAGAGGAAAATTAGGGAGGAGGAAGAGAGATGAAGAGGAGAGTGGAGGAAGAGAGAGGAGAAGAGAGAGGAGAGAGGAGGAACAGAGAGGAGGAAAAGGGATGAGGAACAGAGAGGAAGTGGAGAGAGGAGGAAGAGAGAGGAGGAAGAGAGAGAAGGAAGAGAGAGGAAGAGGTGAGAGGAGGAAGAGAGAGGAGGAAAAGGGAGGAGGAACAGAGAGGAAGACGAGAGAGGAGGAAGAGAGAGGAGGAAGAGATAGGAAGATGAGAGAGGACAAGGAGAGAGGAGGAAGAGAGAGGAGGAAGAGAGAGGAGGAAGAGGGAGGAAAAATAGGAGGATAAGAGAGGAGGAAAAGATAGGAAGAGGAGAGTGGAGGAGGAGAGAGGAGGAAGACAGAGGTAAAGGAGAGAGGAGGAGGAGAGAGGAGGAAGAGAGAGGAGGAATAGAGGAAAATGAGAGAGGAGGAAGAGAGAGGAAAAGGGGAGAGGAGGAAGAGGTGGAGGAAAAGAGAGGAGGAAGAGAGAGGAGGAAGGGAGAGGAGGAAGAGAGAGAAGGAAGAGAGAGGAAGAGGAGAGAGGAGGAAGGGAGAGGAGGAAAAGGGAGGAGGAACAGAGAGGACGAGGACAGAGGAGGAAGAGAGAGGAGGAAGAGAGAGGAGGAAGAGAGAGGAAGAGGAGAGTGGAGGAAGAGAGAGGAGGAAGAGTGAGGGAGAGGAGAGAGGAGGAAAAGAGAGGAGGAAAAGGGAGGAGGAACAGAGAGGAAGAGGAGAGAGGAGGAATAGAGAGGAGGAAGAGAGAGGAAGAGGAGAGAGGAGGAAAAGAGAGGAGGAAAAGGGAGGAGGAACAGAGAGGAAGAGGAGAGAGGAGGAATAGAGAGGAGGAAGAGAGAGAAGGAAGAGAGAGGAAGACGAGAGAGAAGGAAGAGACAGGAGGAAAAGGGAGGAGGAACAGAGAGGAAGAGGAGAGAGGAGGAAGAGAGAGGAGGAAAAGAGGAAAATGAGAGAGGAGGAAGAGAGAGGAAAAGGAGAGTGGAGGAAGAGGTGGAGGAAAAGAGAGGAGGAAGAGAGAGGAGGAAGAGAGAGGAGGAAGAGAGAGGAGGAAGAGAGAGGAAGAAGAGTGAGGAAGAGGAGAAAGGAGGAGAGAGGAGGAAGAGAGAGGAAGAGGAGAAAGGAGGAAGAAAGAGGAAAAGAAGAGAGGAGGAGGAGAGAGGAGGAGGAGAGAGGATTGGGAGAGAGTAGGAAAAGAGAGGAGGAAGAGAGAGGAGGAAGAGAGAGGAAGAGGACAGAGGAGGCAGAGAGATGAGGAAAAGAGAGGAGGAAGAGAGAGGAGAAAGAGAGAGGACGAGGAGAGAGGAGGAATAGAGAGGAGGAAAAGTGAGGAGGAACAGAGAGAAAGATGAGAGAGGAGGAAGAGAGAGGAAAATTAGGGAGGAGGAAGAGAGAGGAAGAGGAGAGTGGAGGAAGAGAGAGGAGGAAGAGAGAGGAGAGAGGAGGAACAGAGAGGAGGAAAAGGGATGAGGAACAGAGAGGAAGTGGAGAGAGGAGGAAGAGAGAGGAGGAAGAGAGAGAAGGAAGAGAGAGGAAGAGGTGAGAGGAGGAAGAGAGAGGAGGAAAAGGGAGGAGGAACAGAGAGGAAGACGAGAGAGGAGGAAGAGAGAGGAGGAAGAGATAGGAAGATGAGAGAGGACAAGGAGAGAGGAGGAAGAGAGAGGAGGAAGAGAGAGGAGGAAGAGGGAGGAAAAATAGGAGGATAAGAGAGGAGGAAAAGATAGGAAGAGGAGAGTGGAGGAGGAGAGAGGAGGAAGACAGAGGTAAAGGAGAGAGGAGGAGGAGAGAGGAGGAAGAGAGAGGAGGAAGAGAGAGGAGGAAGAGAGAGGAAGAGGAGAGTGGAGGAAGAGAGAGTAGGAAGAGAGAGGGAGAGGAGAGAGGAGAAAGAGAGAGCAGGAAAAGGGAGGAGGAACAGAGAGGAAGAGGAGAGTGGAGGAAGAGAGAGGAGGAAGAGAGAGGAAGAGTAGAGAGGAGGAGAGAGGAGGAAGAGAGAGGAGGAAGAGAGAGGAGGAAGACAGAGAAGAAAGAGAGAGGAAGAGGAGAGAGGAGGAAGACAGAGGAGGATAAGGGAGGAGGAACAGAGAGGAAGAGGAGAGAGGAGGAAGAGAGAGGAAAATGAGAGAGGAGGAAGAGAGAGGAAGAGGACAGTGGAGGAAGAGAGAGGAGAAAGAGAGAGGAGACAGGAGGAACAGAGAGGAGGACAAGGGAGGAGGAACAGAGAGGAAGAGGAGAGAGGAGGAAGAGAGAGGAGGAAGAGAGAGGAAGAGGAGATAGAAGGAGGAGAGAGGTGGAAGAGAGAGGAGGAAGAGAGAGGAGGAAGAGAGAGAAGGAAGTGAGAGGATGAGGAGAGAGGAGGAAGAGAGAGGAGGAAAAGGGAGGAGGAAGAGAGAGGAAGATGAGAGAGGAGGAAGAGAGAGGAGGAAGAGAGAGGAGGAAGAAAGAGAAGGAAGAGAGAGGAAGAGGAGAGAGAAGGAAGAGAGCGGAGGAAAAGGGAGGTGGAAAAGAGAGGAAGAGGAGAGAGGAGGAAGAGAGAGGAGGAAGAGAGAGGAGGAAGAGAGAGGAAAACGAGAGAGGAGGAGGAGAGAGGAGGAAGAGAGAGGAGAAAGAGAGAGGAAGAGAGAGGAGGAAGAGAGAGGAAAATGAGAGAGGAGGAAGAGAGAGGAAAAGGACAGAGGAGGAAGTGGTGTAGGAAAAGAGACGAGGAAGAGAGGAGGAAGAGAGAGGAGGAAGAGAGAGGCGGAAGAGAGAGGAAGAGGAGAGTGGAGGAAGAGATAAGAGTTAGTGAGAGGAAAAATAGGAGGAAAAGAGAGGAGGAAGAGAGAGGAGGAAGAGAGAGGAGGAAGAGAGAGGAAGAGGAGAGTGGAGGAAGAGACAGGAGGAAGAGAGAGGAGGAAGAGAGAGGAAATATAGGAGGAAAAGAGAGGAGGAAGAGAGAGGAGGAAGAGAGAGGAGGAAGAGAGAGAAGGAAGAGAGAGGAAGAGGAGAGAGGATGAAGAGAGAGGAGGAAGAGAGAGGAAGAGGAGAGTGGAGGAAGAGAGAGGAGGAAGAGTGAGGGAGAGGAGAGAGGAGAAAGAGAGAGGTGGAAAAGGGAGGAGGAACAGAGAGGAAGAGGAGAGAGGAGGAAGAGAGAGGAGGAAGAGAGAGGAAGAGGAGAGAGAATGAGGAGAGAGGAGGAAGAGAGAGGAGGAAGAGAGAGGAGGAAGAGAGAGAAGGAAGAGAGAATAAGAGGAGAGAGGAGGAAGAGAGAGGAGGAAAAGTGAGGAGGAACAGAGAGAAAGATGAGAGAGGAGGAAGAGAGAGGAAAATTAGGGAGGAGGAAGAGAGAGGAAGAGGAGAGTGGAGGAAGACAGAGGAGGAAGAGAGAGGAGAGAGGAGGAACAGAGAGGAGGAAAAGGGATGAGGAACAGAGAGGAAGTGGAGAGAGGAGGAAGAGAGAGGAGGAAGAGAGAGAAGGAAGAGAGAGGAAGAGGTGAGAGGAGGAAGAGAGAGGAGGAAAAGGGAGGAGGAACAGAGAGGAAGAGGAGAGAGGAGGAAGAGAGAGGAGGAAGAGATAGGAAGATGAGAGAGGACAAGGAGAGAGGAGGAAGAGAGAGGAGGAAGAGAGAGGAGGAAGAGGGAGGAAAAATAGGAGGATAAGAGAGGAGGAAAAGATAGGAAGAGGAGAGTGGAGGAAGAGAGAGGAGGAAGACAGAAGTAAAGGAGAGAGGAGGAGGAGAGAGGAGGAAGAAAGAGGAGGAAGAGAGAGGAGGAAGAGAGAGGAAGAGGAGAGTGGAGGAAGAGAGAGTAGGAAGAGAGAGGGAGAGGAGAGAGGAGAAAGAGAGAGCAGGAAAAGGGAGGAGGAACAGAGAGGAAGAGGAGAGTGGAGGAAGAGAGAGGAGGAAGAGAGAGGAGGAAGACAGAGAAGGAAGAGAGAGGAAGAGGAGAGAGGAGGAAGACAGAGGAGGAAAAGGGAGGAGGAACAGAGAGGAAGAGGAGAGAGGAGGAAGAGAGAGGAAAATGAGAGAGGAGGAAGAGAGAGGAAGAGGAGAGTGGAGGACGAGAGAGGAGAAAGAGAGAGGAGACAGGAGGAACAGAGAGGAGGACAAGGGAGGAGGAACAGAGAGTAAGAGGAGAGAGGAGGAAGAGAGAGGAGGAAGAGAGAGGAAGAGGAGAGAGAAGGAGGAGAGAGGTGGAAGAGAGAGGAGGAAGAGAGAGGAGGAAGAGAGAGAAGGAAGTGAGAGGATGAGGAGAGAGGAGGAAGAGAGAGGAGGAAAAGGGAGGAGGAAGAGAGAGGAAGATGAGAGAGGAGGAAGAGAGAGGAGGAAGAGAGAGGAGGAAGAGAGAGGAAAACGAGAGAGGAGGAGGAGAGAGGAGGAAGAGAGAGGAGAAAGAGAGAGGAAGAGGAGAGAGGAGGAAGAGAGAGGAAAATGAGAGAGGAGGAAGAGAGAGGAAAAGGACAGAGGAGGAAGTGGTGTAGGAAAAGAGAGGAGGAAGAGAGGAGGAAGAGAGAGGAGGAAGAGAGAGGCGGAAGAGAGAGGAAGAGGAGAGTGGAGGAAGAGATAGGAGTTAGTGAGAGGAAAAATAGGAGGAAAAGAGTGGAGGAAGAGAGAGGAGGAAGAGAGAGGAGGAAGAGAGAGGAAGAGGAGAGTGGAGGAAGAGACAGGAGGAAGAGAGAGGAGGAAGAGAGAGGAAATATAGGAGGAAAAGAGAGGAGGAAGAGAGAGGAGGAAGAGAGAGGAAAATTACAGAGGAGGAAAACAGAGGAGTAAGAGAGAGGAGGAAGAGAGAGGAGGAAGAGAGAGAAGGAAGAGAGAGGAAGAGGAGAGAGGAGGAAGAGAGAGGAGGAAAAGGGAGGAGGAACAGAGAGGACGAGGACAGAGAAGGAAGAGAGAGGAGGAAGAGAGAGGAGGAAGAGAGAGGAGGAAGAGAGAGGAAGAGGAGAGTGGAGGAAGAGAGAGGAGGAAGAGAGAGGGAGAAGAGAGAGGAGGAAGAGAGAGGAGGAAAAGGGAGGAGGAACAGAGAGGAAGAGGAGAGAGGAGGAAGAGAGAGGAGGAAGAGAGAGGAAGAGGAGAGAGAAGGAGGAGAGAGGAGAAAGAGAGAGGAGGAAGAGAAAGGAGGAAGAGAGAGAAGGAAGAGAGAGGAAGAGGAGTGAGGAGGAAGACAGAGGAGGAAAAGGGAGGAGGAACAGAGAGGAAGAGCAGATAGGAGGAAGTGAGACGAAAATGAGAGAGGAGGAAGAGAGAGGAAGAGGAGAGTGGAGGAATTGAGAGGAGGAAGAGAGAGGAGAGAGGAGGAAAAGAGAGGAGGAAAAGGGAGGAGGAACAGAGAGGAAGAGGAGAGAGGAGGAATAGAGAGGAGGAAGAGAGAGAAGGAAGAGAGAGGAAGACGAGAGAGAAGGAAGAGAGAGGAGGAAAAGGGAGGAGGAACAGAGAGGAAGAGGAGAGAGGAGGAATAGAGAGGAGGAAGAGAGAGGAAGAGGAGAGAGGAGGAAAAGAGAGGAGGAAAAGGGAGGAGGAAAAGGGAGGAGGAACAGAGAGGAAGAGGAGAGAGGAGTAATATAGAGGAGGAAGAGAGAGAAGGAAGAGAGAGGAAGACGAGAGAGAAGGAAGAGAGAGGAGGAAAAGGGAGGAGGAACAGAGAGGAAGAGGAGAGAGGAGGAAGAGAGAGGAGGAAGAGAGGAAAATGAGAGAGGAGGAAGAGAGAGGAAAAGGAGAGTGGAGGAAGAGGTAGAGGAAAAGAGAGGAGGAAGAGAGAGGAGGAAGAGAGAGGAGGAAGAGAGAGGAGGAAGAGAGAGGAAGAATAGTGAGGAAGAGGAGAAAGGAGGAGAGAGGAGGAAGAGAGAGGAAGAGGAGAAAGGAGGAAGAAAGAGGAAAAGAAGAGAGGAGGAGGAGAGAGGAGGAGGAGAGAGGATTGGGAGAGAGTAGGAAAAGAGAGGAGGAAGAGAGAGGAGGAAGAGAGAGGAAGGGGACAGAGGAGGCAGAGAGATGAGGAAAAGAGAGGAGGAAGAGAGAGGAGAAAGAGAGAGGACGAGGAGAGAGGAGGAATAGAGAGGAGGAAAAGTGAGGAGGAACAGAGAGAAAGATGAGAGAGGAGGAAGAGAGAGGAAAATTAGGGAGGAGGAAGAGAGAGGAAGAGGAGAGTGGAGGAAGAGAGAGGAGGAAGAGAGAGGAGAGAGGAGGAACAGAGAGGAGGAAAAGGGATGAGGAACAGAGAGGAAGTGGAGAGAGGAGGAAGAGAGAGGAGGAAGAGAGAGAAGGAAGAGAGAGGAAGAGGTGAGAGGAGGAAGAGAGAGGAGGAAAAGGGAGGAGGAACAGAGAGGAAGACGAGAGAGGAGGAAGAGAGAGGAGGAAGAGATAGGAAGATGAGAGAGGACAAGGAGAGAGGAGGAAGAGAGAGGAGGAAGAGAGAGGAGGAAGAGGGAGGAAAAATAGGAGGATAAGAGAGGAGGAAAAGATAGGAAGAGGAGAGTGGAGGAGGAGAGAGGAGGAAGACAGAGGTAAAGGAGAGAGGAGGAGGAGAGAGGAGGAAGAGAGAGGAGGAAGAGAGAGGAGGAAGAGAGAGGAAGAGGAGAGTGGAGGAAGAGAGAGTAGGAAGAGAGAGGGAGAGGAGAGAGGAGAAAGAGAGAGCAGGAAAAGGGAGGAGGAACAGAGAGGAAGAAGAGAGTGGAGGAAGAGAGAGGAGGAAGAGAGAGGAAGAGTAGAGAGAAGGAGGAGAGAGGAGGAAGAGAGAGGAGGAAGAGAGAGGAGGAAGACAGAGAAGAAAGAGAGAGGAAGAGGAGAGAGGAGGAAGACAGAGGAGGAAAAGGGAGGAGGAACAGAGAGGAAGAGGAGAGAGGAGGAAGAGAGAGGAAAATGAGAGAGGAGGAAGAGAGAGGAAGAGGAGAGTGGAGGAAGAGAGAGGAGAAAGAGAGAGGAGACAGGAGGAACAGAGAGGAGGACAAGGGAGGAGGAACAGAGAGGAAGAGGAGAGAGGAGGAAGAGAGAGGAGGAAGAGAGAGGAAGAGGAGAGAGAAGGAGGAGAGAGGTGGAAGAGAGAGGAGGAAGAGAGCGGAGGAAGAGAGAGAAGGAAGTGAGAGGATGAGGAGAGAGGAGGAAGAGAGAGGAGGAAAAGGGAGGAGGAAGAGAGAGGAAGATGAGAGAGGAGGAAGAGAGAGGAGGAAGAGAGAGGAGGAAGAAAGAGAAGGAAGAGAGAGGAAGAGGAGAGAGAAGGAAGAGAGCAGAGGAAAAGGGAGGTGGAAAAGAGAGGAAGAGGAGAGAGGAGGAAGAGAGAGGAGGAAGAGTGAGGAGGAAGAGAGAGGAAAACGAGAGAGGAGGAGGAGAGAGGAGGAAGAGAGAGGAAAATGAGAGAGGAGGAAGAGAGAGGAAAAGGACAGAGGAGGAAGTGGTGTAGGAAAAGAGACGAGGAAGAGAGGAGGAAGAGAGAGGAGGAAGAGAGAGGCGGAAGAGAGAGGAAGAGGAGAGTGGAGGAAGAGACAGGAGGAAGAGAGAGGAGGAAGAGAGAGGAAATATAGGAGGAAAAGAGAGGAGGAAGAGAGAGGAGGAAGAGAGAGGAGGAAGAGAGAGAAGGAAGAGAGAGGAAGAGGAGAGAGGAAGAAGAGAGAGGAGGAAGAGAGAGGAAGAGGAGAGTGGAGGAAGAGAGAGGAGGAAGAGTGAGGGAGAGGAGAGAGGAGAAAGAGAGAGGTGGAAAAGGGAGGAGGAACAGAGAGGAAGAGGAGAGAGGAGGAAGAGAGAGGAGGAAGAGAGAGGAAGAGGAGAGAGAATGAGGAGAGAGGAGGAAGAGAGAGGAGGAAGAGAGAGGAGGAAGAGAGAGAAGGAAGAGAGAATAAGAGGAGAGAGGAGGAAGAGAGAGGAGGAAAAGTGAGGAGGAACAGAGAGAAAGATGAGAGAGGAGGAAGAGAGAGGAAAATTAGGGAGGAGAAGAGAGAGGAAGAGGAGAGTGGAGGAAGACAGAGGAGGAAGAGAGAGGAGAGAGGAGGAACAGAGAGGAGGAAAAGGGATGAGGAACAGAGAGGAAGTGGAGAGAGGAGGAAGAGAGAGGAGGAAGAGAGAGAAGGAAGAGAGAGGAAGAGGTGAGAGGAGGAAGAGAGAGGAGGAAAAGGGAGGAGGAACAGAGAGGAAGAGGAGAGAGGAGGAAGAGAGAGGAGGAAGAGATAGGAAGATGAGAGAGGACAAGGAGAGAGGACGAAGAGAGAGGAGGAAGAGAGAGGAGGAAGAGGGAGGAAAATAGGAGGATAAGAGAGGAGGAAAAGATAGGAAGAGGAGAGTGGAGGAAGAGAGAGGAGGAAGACAGAGGTAAAGGAGAGAGGAGGAGGAGAGAGGAGGAAGAAAGAGGAGGAAGAGAGAGGAGGAAGAGAGAGGAAGAGGAGAGTGGAGGAAGAGAGAGTAGGAAGAGAGAGGGAGAGGAGAGAGGAGAAAGAGAGAGCAGGAAAAGGGAGGAGGAACAGAGAGGAAGAGGAGAGTGGAGGAAGAGAGAGGAGGAAGACAGAGGAGGAGACAGAGAAGGAAGAGAGAGGAAGAGGAGAGAGGAGGAAGACAGAGGAGGAAAAGGGAGGAGGAACAGAGAGGAAGAGGAGAGAGGAGGAAGATAGAGGAAAATGAGAGAGGAGGAAGAGAGAGGAAGAGGAGAGTGGAGGACGAGAGAGGAGAAAGAGAGAGGAGACAGGAGGAACAGAGAGGAGGACAAGGGAGGAGGAACAGAGAGTAAGAGGAGAGAGGAGGAAGAGAGAGGAGGAAGAGAGAGGAAGAGGAGAGAGAAGGAGGAGAGAGGTGGAAGAGAGAGGAGGAAGAGAGAGGAGGAAGAGAGAGAAGGAAGTGAGAGGATGAGGAGAGAGGAGGAAGAGAGAGGAGGAAAAGGGAGGAGGAAGAGAGAGGAAGATGAGAGAGGAGGAAGAGAGAGGAGGAAGAGAGAGGAGGAAGAAAGAGAAGGAAGAGAGAGGAAGAGGAGAGAGAAGGAAGAGAGAGGAGGAAAAGGGAGCGGAAAAGAGAGGAAGAGGAGAGAGGAGGAAGAGAGAGGAGGAAGAGAGAGGAGGAAGAGAGAGGAAACGAGAGAGGAGGAGGAGAGAGGAGGAAGAGAGAGGAGAAAGAGAGAGGAAGAGGAGAGAGGAGGAAGAGAGAGGAAAATGAGAGAGGAGGAAGAGAGAGGAAAAGGACAGAGGAGGAAGTGGTGTAGGAAAAGAGAGGAGGAAGAGAGGAGGAAGAGAGAGGAGGAAGAGAGAGGCGGAGGAGAGAGGAAGAGGAGAGTGGAGGAAGAGATAGGAGTTAGTGAGAGGAAAAATAGGAGGAAAGAGAGGAGAAGAGAGAGGAGGAAGAGAGAGGAGGAAGAGAGAGGAAGAGGAGAGTGGAGGAAGAGACAGGAGGAAGAGAGAGGAGGAAGAGAGAGGAAATATAGGAGGAAAAGAGAGGAGGAAGAGAGAGGAGGAAGAGAGGAAAATTACAGAGGAGGAAAAGAGAGGAGTAAGAGAGAGGAGGAAGAGAGAGGAGGAAGAGAGAGAAAGAAGAGAGAGGAAGAGGAGAGAGGAGGAAGAGAGAGGAGGAAAAGGGAGGAGGAACAGAGAGGACGAGGACAGAGAAGGAAGAGAGAGGAGGAAGAGAGAGGAGGAAGAGAGAGGAGGAAGAGAGAGGAAGAGGAGAGTGAGGAAGAGAGAGGAGGAAGAGAGAGGGAGAAGAGAGAGGAGGAAGAGAGAGGAGGAAAAGGGAGGAGGAACAGAGAGGAAGAGGAGAGAGGAGGAAGAGAGAGGAGGAAGAGAGAGGAAGAGGAGAGAGAAGGAGAGAGAGGAGAAAGAGAGAGAAGGAAGAGAAAGGAGGAAGAGAGAGAAGGAAGAGAGAGGAAGAGGAGTGAGGAGGAAGACAGAGGAGGAAAAGGGAGGAGGAACAGAGAGGAAGAGCAGAGAGGAGGAAGTGAGACGAAAATGAGAGAGGAGGAAGAGAGAGGAAGAGGAGAGTGGAGGAATAGAGAGGAGGAAGAGAGAGGAGAGAGGAGGAAAAGAGAGGAGGAAAAGGAGGAGGAACAGAGAGGAAGAGGAGAGAGGAGGAATAGAGAGGAGGAAGAGAGAGAAGGAAGAGAGAGGAAGACGAGAGAGAAGGAAGAGAGAGGAGAAAAGTGAGGAGAAACAGAGAGGAAGAGGAGAGAGGAGGAAGAGAGAGGAGGAAGAGAGAGGAAGAGGAGAGAGTAGGAAGAGAGAGGAGGAAGAGAGGAAAATGAGAGAGGAGGAAGAGAGAGGAAAAGGAGAGTGGAGGAAGAGTGGAGGAAAGAGAGGAGGAAGAGAGAGGAGGAAGAGAGAGGAGGAAGAGAGAGGAAGAAGAGTGAGGAAGAGGAGAAAGGAGGAGAGAGAGGAAGAGAGAGGAAGAGGAGAAAGGAGGAAGAAAGAGGAAAAGAAGAGAGGAGGAGGAGAGAGGAGGAGGAGAGAGGATTGTGAGAGAGTAGGAAAAGAGAGGAGGAAGAGAGAGGAGGAAGAGAGAGGAAGACAACAGAGGAGGCAGAGAGATGAGGAAAAGAGAGGAGGAAGAGAGAGGAGAAAGAGAGAGGACGAGGAGAGAGGAGGAATAGAGAGGAGGAAGAGAGAGGAAGAGGAGAGTGTAGGAAGAGAGAGTAAGAAGAGAGGAAAATGAGAGAGGAGGAAGAGAGAGGAAAAGGAGAGAGGAGGAAGAGGTGGAGGAAAAGAGAGGAGGAAGAGAGAGGAGGAAGAGAGAGGAGGAAGAGAGAAGAGGAAGAGAGAGAAAGAAGAGAGAGGAAGAGGAGAGAGGAGGAAGAGAGAGGAGGAAAAGGGAGGAGGAACAGAGAGGACGAGGACAGAGGAGGAATAGAGAGGAGGAAGAGATAGGAAGATGAGAGAGGACAAGGAGAGAGGACGAAGAGAGAGGAGGAAGAGAGAGGAGGAAGAGGGAGGAAAAATAGGAGGATAAGAGAGGAGGAAAAGATAGGAAGAGGAGAGTGGAGGAAGAGAGAGGAGGAAGACAGAGGTAAAGGAGAGAGGAGGAGGAGAGAGGAGGAAGAAAGAGGAGGAAGAGAGAGGAGGAAGAGAGAGGAAGAGGAGAGTGGAGGAAGAGAGAGTAGGAAGAGAGAGGGAGAGGAGAGAGGAGAAAGAGAGAGCAGGAAAGGGAGGAGGAACAGAGAGGAAGAGGAGAGTGGAGAAGAGAGAGGAGGAAGACAGAGGAGGAAGACAGAGAAGGAAGAGAGAGGAAGAGGAGAGAGAGGAAGACAGAGGAGGAAAAGGGAGGAGGAACAGAGAGGAAGAGGAGAGAGGAGGAAGATAGAGGAAAATGAGAGAGGAGGAAGAGAGAGGAAGAGGAGAGTGGAGGACGAGAGAGGAGAAAGAGAGAGGAGACAGGAGGAACAGAGAGGAGGACAAGGGAGGAGGAACAGAGAGTAAGAGGAGAGAGGAGGAAGAGAGAGGAGGAAGAGAGAGGAAGAGGAGAGAGAAGGAGGAGAGAGGTGGAAGAGAGAGGAGGAAGAGAGAGGAGGAAGAGAGAGAAGGAAGTGAGAGGATGAGGAGAGAGGAGGAAGAGAGAGGAGGAAAAGGGAGGAGGAAGAGAGAGGAAGATGAGAGAGGAGGAAGAGAGAGGAGGAAGAGAGAGGAGGAAGAAAGAGAAGGAAGAGAGAGGAAGAGGAGAGAGAAGGAAGAGAGAGGAGGAAAAGGGAGGCGGAAAAGAGAGGAAGAGGAGAGAGGAGGAAGAGAGAGGAGGAAGAGAGAGGAGGAAGAGAGAGGAAAACGAGAGAGGAGGAGGAGAGAGGAGGAAGAGAGAGGAGAAAGAGAGAGGAAGAGGAGAGAGGAGGAAGAGAGAGGAAAATGAGAGAGGAGGAAGAGAGAGGAAAAGGACAGAGGAGGAAGAGGTGTAGGAAAAGAGAGGAGGAAGAGAGGAGGAAGAGAGAGGAGGAAGAGAGAGGCGGAGGAGGAGAGGAAGAGGAGAGTGGAGGAAGAGATAGGAGTTAGTGAGAGGAAAAATAGGAGGAAAAGAGAGGAGGAAGAGAGAGGAGGAAGAGAGAGGAGGAAGAGAGAGGAAGAGGAGAGTGGAGGAAGAGACAGGAGGAAGAGAGAGGAGGAAGAGAGAGGAAATATAGGAGGAAAAGAGAGGAGAAGAGAGAGGAGGAAGAGAGGAAAATTACAGAGGAGGAAAAGAGAGGAGTAAGAGAGAGGAGGAAGAGAGAGGAGGAAGAGAGAGAAAGAAGAGAGAGGAAGAGGAGAGAGGAGGAAGAGAGAGGAGGAAAAGGGAGGAGGAACAGAGAGGACGAGGACAGAGAAGGAAGAGAGAGGAGGAAGAGAGAGGAGGAAGAGAGAGGAGGAAGAGAGAGGAAGAGGAGAGTGGAGGAAGAGAGAGGAGGAAGAGAGAGGGAGAAGAGAGAGGAGGAAGAGAGAGGAGGAAAAGGGAGGAGGAACAGAGAGGAAGAGGAGAGAGGAGGAAGAGAGAGGAGGAAGAGAGAGGAAGAGGAGAGAGAAGGAGGAGAGAGGAGAAAGAGAGAGAAGGAAGAGAAAGGAGGAAGAGAGAGAAGGAAGAGAGAGGAAGAGGAGTGAGGAGGAAGACAGAGGAGGAAAAGGGAGGAGGAACAGAGAGGAAGAGCAGAGAGGAGGAAGTGAGACGAAAATGAGAGAGGAGGAAGAGAGAGGAAGAGGAGAGTGGAGGAATAGAGAGGAGGAAGAGAGAGGAGAGAGGAGGAAAAGAGAGGAGGAAAAGGGAGGAGGAACAGAGAGGAAGAGGAGAGAGGAGGAATAGAGAGGAGGAAGAGAGAGAAGGAAGAGAGAGGAAGACGAGAGAGAAGGAAGAGAGAGGAGGAAAAGTGAGGAGAAACAGAGAGGAAGAGGAGAGAGGAGGAAGAGAGAGGAGGAAGAGAGAGGAAGAGGAGAGAGTAGGAAGAGAGAGGAGGAAGAGAGGAAAATGAGAGAGGAGGAAGAGAGAGGAAAAGGAGAGTGGAGGAAGAGGTGGAGGAAAAGAGAGGAGGAAGAGAGAGGAGGAAGAGAGAGGAGGAAGAGAGAGGAAGAAGAGTGAGGAGAGGAGAAAGGAGGAGAGAGGAGGAAGAGAGAGGAAGAGGAGAAAGGAGGAAGAAAGAGGAAAGAAGAGAGGAGGAGGAGAGAGGAGGAGGAGAGAGGATTGTGAGAGAGTAGGAAAAGAGAGGAGGAAGAGAGAGGAGGAAGAGAGAGGAAGACAACAGAGGAGGCAGAGAGATGAGGAAAAGAGAGGAGGAAGAGAGAGGAGAAAGAGAGAGGACGAGGAGAGAGGAGGAATAGAGAGGAGGAAGAGAGAGGAAGAGGAGAGTGTAGGAAGAGAGAGTAAGAAGAGAGGAAAATGAGAGAGGAGGAAGAGAGAGGAAAAGGAGAGAGGAGGAAGAGGTGGAGGAAAAGAGAGGAGGAAGAGAGAGGAGGAAGAGAGAGGAGGAAGAGAGAGGAGGAAGAGAGAGAAAGAAGAGAGAGGAAGAGGAGAGAGGAGGAAGAGAGAGGAGGAAAAGGGAGGAGGAACAGAGAGGACGAGGACAGAGGAGGAATAGAGAGGAGGAAGAGAGAGGGAGAAGAGAGAGGAGGAAGAGAGAGGTAAAGGAGAGAGGAGGAGGAGAGAGGAGGAAGAGAGAGGAGGAAGAGAGTGGAGGAAGAGAGAGGAGGAAGAGTGAGGTAGAGGAGAGAGGAGAAAGAGAGAGGAGGAAAAGGGAGGAGGAACAGAGAGGAAGAGGAGAGAGGAGGAAGAGAGAGGAGGAAGAGAGAGGAAGAGGAGAGAGAAGGAGGAGAGAGGAGGAAGAGAGAGGAGGAAGAGAGAGGAGGAAGAGAGAGAAGGAAGAGAGAGGAAGAGGAGAGAGGAGGAAGGGAGAGGAGGAAAAGGGAGGATGAACAGAGAGGAAGAGGAGAGAGGAGGAAGATAGAGGAGGAAGAGATAGGAAGATGAGAGAGGACGAGGAGAGAGGAGGAAGAGAGAGGAGGAAGAGAGAGGAGGAAGAGACAGGAGGAAGAGAGAGGAAAATAGGAGGATAAGAGAGGAGGAAAAGATAGGAAGAGGAGAGTGGAGGAAGAGAGAGGAGGAAGAGAGAGGTAAAGGAGAGAGGAGGAAGATAGAGGGAGAGGAGAGAGGAGAAAGAGAGAGCAGGAAAAGGGAGGAGAAACAGAGAGGAAGAGGAGAGAGGAGGAAGATGGAAGAGGAAGAGAGAGGTAGAGAGAAGGAGGAGAGAGGAGGAAGAGAGAGGAGGAAGAGAGAGGGGGAAGACAGAGAAGGAAGAGAGAGGAAGAGGAGAGAGGAGGAAGACAGAGGAGGAAAAGGGAGGAGGAATAGAGAGGAAGAGGAGAGAGGAGGAAGAGAGCGGAAAATGAGAGAGGAGGAAGAGAGAGGAAGAGGAGAGTGGAGGAAGAGAGAGTAGAAAGAGAGAGGAGAGAGGAGGAACAGAGAGGAGGAAAAGGGAGGAGGAACAGAGAGGAAGAGGAGAGAGGAGGAAGAGAGAGGAGGAAGAGAGAGGAAGAGGAAAGAGAAGGAGAGAGAGGTGGAAGAGAGAGGAGGAAGGGAGAGGAGGAAGAGAGAGAAGGAAGAGAGAGGATGAGGAGAGAGGAGGAAGAGAGAGGAGGAAAAGGGAGGATGAACAGAGAGGAAGAGGAGAGAGGAGGAAGAGAGAGGAGGAAGAGATAGGAAGATGAGAGAGGACGAGGAGAGAGGAGGAAGAGAGAGGAGGAAGAGAGAGGAGGAAGAGAGAGGAGGAAGAGAGAGGAACTGGAGAGTGGAGGAAGAGAGAGGAGGAAGATATAGGGAGAGGAGAGAGGAGAAAGAGAGAGCAGGAAAAGGGAGGAGGAACAGAGCGGAAGAGGAGAGAGGAGGAAGAGAGAGGAGGAAGAGAGAGGAAGAGTAGAGAGAAGGAGGAGAGAGGAGGAAGAGAGAGGAGGAAGAGAGAGGAGGAAGAGAGAGAAGGAAGAGAGAGGAAGAGGAGAGAGGAGGAAGAGAGAGGAGGAAAAGGGAGGAGGAACAGAGAGGACGAGGACAGAGGAGGAAGAGAGAGGAGGAATAGAGGAGGAAGAGAGAGGAGGAAGAGAGAGGAGGAAGAGAGAGGTAAAGGAGAGAGGAGGAGGAGAGAGGAGGAAGAGAGAGGAGGAAGAGAGAGGAAGAGGAGAGTGGAGGAAGAGAGAGGAGGAAGAGTGAGGTAGAGGAGAGAGGAGAAAGAGAGAGGAGGAAAAGGGAGGAGGAACAGAGAGGAAGAGGAGAGAGGAGGAAGAGAGAGGAGGAAGAGAGAGGAAGAGGAGAGAGAAGGAGGAGAGAGGAGGAAGAGAGAGGAGGAAGAGAGAGGAGGAAGAGAGAGAAGGAAGAGAGAGGAAGAGGAGAGAGGAGGAAGGGAGAGGAGGAAAGGGAGGAGGAACAGAGAGAAAGAGGAGAGAGGAGGAAGAACGAGGAAAATTAGGGAGGAGGAAGAGAGAGGAAGAGGAGAGTGGAGGAAGAGGTAGGAGGAGAGAGAGGAGAGAGGAGGAAGAGAGAGGAGGTAAAGGGATGAGGAACAGAGAGGAAGTGGAGAGAGGAGGAAGAGAGAGGAGGAAGAGAGATGAAGAGGAGAGAGAAGGAGGAGAGAGGTGGAAGACAGAAGAGGAAGAGAGAGGAGGAAAGAGAGAGAAGGAAGAGAGAGGAAGAGGAGAGAGGAGGAAGAGAGAGGAGGAAAAGGGAGGATGAACAGAGAGGAAGAGGAGAGAGGAGGAAGATAGAGGAGGAAGAGATAGGAAGATGAGAGAGAACGAGGAGAGAGGAGGAAGAGAGAGGAGGAAGAGAGAAGAGGAAGAGACAGGAGGAAGAGAGAGGAAAAATAGGAGGATAAGAGAGGAGGAAAAGATAGGAAGAGGAGAGTGGAGGAAGAGAGAGGAGGAAGAGAGAGGTAAAGGAGAGAGGAGGAAGATAGAGGGAGAGGAGAGAGGAGAAAGAGAGAGCACGAAAAGGGAGGAGGAACAGAGACGAAGAGTAGAGAGGAGGAAGATGGAAGAGGAAGAGAGAGGTAGAGGAGAGAGGAGGAAGAGAGAGGAGGAAGAGAGAGGGAAGACAGAGAAGGAAGAGAGAGGAAGAGGAGAGAGGAGGAAGACAGAGGAGGAAAAGGGAGGAGGAATAGAGAGGAAGAGGAGAGAGGAGGAAGAGAGCGGAAAATGAGAGAGGAGGAAGAGAGAGGAAGAGGAGAGTGGAGGAAGAGAGAGTAGAAAGAGAGAGGAGAGAGGAGGAACAGAGAGGAGGAAAAGGGAGGAGGAATAGAGAGGAAGAGGAGAGAGGAGGAAGAGAGAGGAGGAAGAGAGAGGAAGAGGAGAGAGTAGGAGGAGAGAGGTGGAAGAGAGAGGAGGAAGAGAGAGCAGGAAGAGAGAGAAGGAAGAGAGAGGATGAGGAGAGAGGAGGAAGAGAGAGGAGGAAGAGAGAGGAGGAAGAGAGAGGAGGAAGAGAGAGGAACTGGAGAGTGGAGGAAGAGAGAGGAGGAAGATAGAGGGAGAGGAGAGAGGAGAAAGAGAGAGCAGGAAAAGGGAGGAGGAACAGAGAGGAAGAGGAGAGAGGAGGAAGAGAGAGGAGGAAGAGAGAGGAAGAGTAGAGAGAAGGAGGAGAGAGGAGGAAGAGAGAGGAGGAAGAGAGAGCAGGTAGAGAGAGAAGGAAGAGAGAGGAAGAGGAGAGAGGAGGAAGAGAGAGGAGGAAAAGGGAGGAGGAACAGAGAGGACGAGGACAGAGGAAGAATAGAGAGGAGGAAGAGAGAGGAGGAAGATAGAGGTAAAGGAGAGAGGAGGAGGAGAGAGGAGGAAGAGAGAGGAAGAGGAGAATGAAGGAGGAGAGAGGAGGAAGAGAGAGGAGGAAGAGAGAGGAGGAAGAGAGAGAAGGAAGAGAGAGGAAGAGGAGAGAGGAGGAAGAGAGAGGAGGAAAAGGGAGGAGGAACAGAGAGAAAGAGGAGAGAGGAGGAAGAGAGAGGAAAATTAGGGAGGAGGAAGAGAGAGGAAGAGGAGAGTGGAGGAAGAGAGAGGAGGAAGAGAGAGGAGAGAGGAGGAACAGAGAGGAGAAAAAGGGATGAGGAACAGAGAGGAAGTGGAGAGAGGAGGAAGAGAGAGGAGGAAGAGAGATGAAGAGGAGAGAGAAGGAGGAGAGAGGTGGAAGAGAGAGGAGGAAGAGAGAGAAGGAATAGAGAGGAAGAGGAGAGAGGAGGAAGAGAGAGGAGGAAAAGGGAGGATGAACAGAGAGGAAGAGGAGAGAGGAGGAAGATAGAGGAGGAAGAGATAGGAAGATGAGAGAGAACGAGGAGAGAGGAGGAAGAGAGAGGAGGAAGAGAGAAGAGGAAGAGACAGGAGAAGAGAGAGGAAAAATAGGAGGATAAGAGAGGAGGAAAAGATAGGAAGAGGAGAGTGGAGGAAGAGAGAGGAGGAAGAGAGAGGTAAAGGAGAGAGGAGGAAGATAGAGGGAGAGGAGAGAGGAGAAAGAGAGAGCACGAAAAGGGAGGAGGAACAGAGACGAAGAGTAGAGAGGAGGAAGATGGAAGAGGAAGAGAGAGGTAGAGGAGAGAGGAGGAAGAGAGAGGAGGAAGAGAGAGGGAAGACAGAGAAGGAAGAGAGAGGAAGAGGAGAGAGGAGGAAGAGGAGGAAAAGGGAGGAGGAATAGAGAGGAAGAGGAGAGAGGAGGAAGAGAGCGGAAAATGAGAGAGGAGGAAGAGAGAGGAAGAGGAGAGTGGAGGAAGAGAGAGTAGAAAGAGAGAGGAGAGAGGAGGAACAGAGAGGAGGAAAAGGGAGGAGGAATAGAGAGGAAGAGGAGAGAGGAGGAAGAGAGAGGAGGAAGAGAGAGGAAGAGGAGAGAGTAGGAGGAGAGAGGTGGAAGAGAGAGGAGGAAGAGAGAGCAGGAAGAGAGAGAAGGAAGAGAGAGGATGAGGAGAGAGGAGGAAGAGAGAGGAGGAAGAGAGAGGAGGAAGAGAGAGGAGGAAGAGAGAGGAACTGGAGAGTGGAGGAAGAGAGAGGAGGAAGATAGAGGGAGAGGAGAGAGGAGAAGAGAGAGCAGGAAAAGGGAGGAGGAACAGAGAGGAAGAGGAGAGAGGAGGAAGAGAGAGGAGGAAGAGAGAGGAAGAGTAGAGAGAAGGAGGAGAGAGGAGGAAGAGAGAGGAGGAAGAGAGAGCAGGGTAGAGAGAGAAGGAAGAGAGAGGAAGAGGAGAGAGGAGGAAGAGAGAGGAGGAAAAGGGAGGAGGAACAGAGAGGACGAGGACAGAGGAAGAATAGAGAGGAGGAAGAGAGAGAGGAGGAAGATAGAGGTAAAGGAGAGAGGAGGAGGAGAGAGGAGGAAGAGAGAGGAAGAGGCGAATGAAGGAGGAGAGAGGAGGAAAGAGAGAGGAGGAAGAGAGAGGAGGAAGAGAGAGAAGGAAGAGAGAGGAAGAGGAGAGAGGAGGAAGAGAGAGGAGGAAAAGG
>NW_027436996.1:0-51603 GCF_047716275.1 Strix uralensis
AGCCCCAGATTTTATGTTGTCCTGGAGAGCTTGCAGAGCACTGGGGAAAGGCAGGCAGAGAATTCCCTGCTAGCACCTTCTCTGTGCCTGGGAAGCACAAGTGTTCACATTGCTTCGCAGAATCGCTTTTGTGCAGAAAACAGTAACACTTGTTCAGAACGAAAGAAAGCACAGAGCCCCAGATTTTATGTTGTCCTGGAGAGCTTGCAGAGCACTGGGGAAAGGCAGGCAGAGAATTCCCTGCTAGCACCTTCTCTGTGCCAGTGTTCACATTGCTTCGCAGAATCGCTTTTGTGCAGAAAACAGTAACACTTGTTCAGAACGAAAGAAAGCACAGAGCCCCAGATTTTATGTTGTCCTGGAGAGCTTGCAGAGCACTGGGGAAAGGCAGGCAGAGAATTCCCTGCTAGCACCTTCTCTGTGCCTGGGAAGCACAAGTGTTCACATTGCTTCGCAGAATCGCTTTTGTGCAGAAAACAGTAACACTTGTTCAGAACGAAAGAAAGCACAGAGCCCCAGATTTTATGTTGTCCTGGAGAGCTTGCAGAGCACTGGGGAAAGGCAGGCAGAGAATTCCCTGCTAGCACCTTCTCTGTGCCTGGGAAGCACAAGTGTTCACATTGCTTCGCAGAATCGCTTTTGTGCAGAAAACAGTAACACTTGTTCAGAACGAAAGAAAGCACAGAGCCCCAGATTTTATGTTGTCCTGGAGAGCTTGCAGAGCACTGGGGAAAGGCAGGCAGAGAATTCCCTGCTAGCACCTTCTCTGTGCCTGGGAAGCACAAGTGTTCACATTGCTTCGCAGAATCGCTTTTGTGCAGAAAACAGTAACACTTGTTCAGAACGAAAGAAAGCACAGAGCCCCAGATTTTATGTTGTCCTGGAGAGCTTGCAGAGCACTGGGGAAAGGCAGGCAGAGAATTCCCTGCTAGCACCTTCTCTGTGCCTGGGAAGCACAAGTGTTCACATTGCTTCGCAGAATCGCTTTTGTGCAGAAAACAGTAACACTTGTTCAGAACGAAAGAAAGCACAGAGCCCCAGATTTTATGTTGTCCTGGAGAGCTTGCAGAGCACTGGGGAAAGGCAGGCAGAGAATTCCCTGCTAGCACCTTCTCTGTGCCTGGGAAGCACAAGTGTTCACATTGCTTCGCAGAATCGCTTTTGTGCAGAAAACAGTAACACTTGTTCAGAACGAAAGAAAGCACAGAGCCCCAGATTTTATGTTGTCCTGGAGAGCTTGCAGAGCACTGGGGAAAGGCAGGCAGAGAATTCCCTGCTAGCACCTTCTCTGTGCCTGGGAAGCACAAGTGTTCACATTGCTTCGCAGAATCGCTTTTGTGCAGAAAACAGTAACACTTGTTCAGAACGAAAGAAAGCACAGAGCCCCAGATTTTATGTTGTCCTGGAGAGCTTGCAGAGCACTGGGGAAAGGCAGGCAGAGAATTCCCTGCTAGCACCTTCTCTGTGCCTGGGAAGCACAAGTGTTCACATTGCTTCGCAGAATCGCTTTTGTGCAGAAAACAGTAACACTTGTTCAGAACGAAAGAAAGCACAGAGCCCCAGATTTTATGTTGTCCTGGAGAGCTTGCAGAGCACTGGGGAAAGGCAGGCAGAGAATTCCCTGCTAGCACCTTCTCTGTGCCTGGGAAGCACAAGTGTTCACATTGCTTCGCAGAATCGCTTTTGTGCAGAAAACAGTAACACTTGTTCAGAACGAAAGAAAGCACAGAGCCCCAGATTTTATGTTGTCCTGGAGAGCTTGCAGAGCACTGGGGAAAGGCAGGCAGAGAATTCCCTGCTAGCACCTTCTCTGTGCCTGGGAAGCACAAGTGTTCACATTGCTTCGCAGAATCGCTTTTGTGCAGAAAACAGTAACACTTGTTCAGAACGAAAGAAAGCACAGAGCCCCAGATTTTATGTTGTCCTGGAGAGCTTGCAGAGCACTGGGGAAAGGCAGGCAGAGAATTCCCTGCTAGCACCTTCTCTGTGCCTGGGAAGCACAAGTGTTCACATTGCTTCGCAGAATCGCTTTTGTGCAGAAAACAGTAACACTTGTTCAGAACGAAAGAAAGCACAGAGCCCCAGATTTTATGTTGTCCTGGAGAGCTTGCAGAGCACTGGGGAAAGGCAGGCAGAGAATTCCCTGCTAGCACCTTCTCTGTGCCTGGGAAGCACAAGTGTTCACATTGCTTCGCAGAATCGCTTTTGTGCAGAAAACAGTAACACTTGTTCAGAACGAAAGAAAGCACAGAGCCCCAGATTTTATGTTGTCCTGGAGAGCTTGCAGAGCACTGGGGAAAGGCAGGCAGAGAATTCCCTGCTAGCACCTTCTCTGTGCCTGGGAAGCACAAGTGTTCACATTGCTTCGCAGAATCGCTTTTGTGCAGAAAACAGTAACACTTGTTCAGAACGAAAGAAAGCACAGAGCCCCAGATTTTATGTTGTCCTGGAGAGCTTGCAGAGCACTGGGGAAAGGCAGGCAGAGAATTCCCTGCTAGCACCTTCTCTGTGCCTGGGAAGCACAAGTGTTCACATTGCTTCGCAGAATCGCTTTTGTGCAGAAAACAGTAACACTTGTTCAGAACGAAAGAAAGCACAGAGCCCCAGATTTTATGTTGTCCTGGAGAGCTTGCAGAGCACTGGGGAAAGGCAGGCAGAGAATTCCCTGCTAGCACCTTCTCTGTGCCTGGGAAGCACAAGTGTTCACATTGCTTCGCAGAATCGCTTTTGTGCAGAAAACAGTAACACTTGTTCAGAACGAAAGAAAGCACAGAGCCCCAGATTTTATGTTGTCCTGGAGAGCTTGCAGAGCACTGGGGAAAGGCAGGCAGAGAATTCCCTGCTAGCACCTTCTCTGTGCCTGGGAAGCACAAGTGTTCACATTGCTTCGCAGAATCGCTTTTGTGCAGAAAACAGTAACACTTGTTCAGAACGAAAGAAAGCACAGAGCCCCAGATTTTATGTTGTCCTGGAGAGCTTGCAGAGCACTGGGGAAAGGCAGGCAGAGAATTCCCTGCTAGCACCTTCTCTGTGCCTGGGAAGCACAAGTGTTCACATTGCTTCGCAGAATCGCTTTTGTGCAGAAAACAGTAACACTTGTTCAGAACGAAAGAAAGCACAGAGCCCCAGATTTTATGTTGTCCTGGAGAGCTTGCAGAGCACTGGGGAAAGGCAGGCAGAGAATTCCCTGCTAGCACCTTCTCTGTGCCTGGGAAGCACAAGTGTTCACATTGCTTCGCAGAATCGCTTTTGTGCAGAAAACAGTAACACTTGTTCAGAACGAAAGAAAGCACAGAGCCCCAGATTTTATGTTGTCCTGGAGAGCTTGCAGAGCACTGGGGAAAGGCAGGCAGAGAATTCCCTGCTAGCACCTTCTCTGTGCCTGGGAAGCACAAGTGTTCACATTGCTTCGCAGAATCGCTTTTGTGCAGAAAACAGTAACACTTGTTCAGAACGAAAGAAAGCACAGAGCCCCAGATTTTATGTTGTCCTGGAGAGCTTGCAGAGCACTGGGGAAAGGCAGGCAGAGAATTCCCTGCTAGCACCTTCTCTGTGCCTGGGAAGCACAAGTGTTCACATTGCTTCGCAGAATCGCTTTTGTGCAGAAAACAGTAACACTTGTTCAGAACGAAAGAAAGCACAGAGCCCCAGATTTTATGTTGTCCTGGAGAGCTTGCAGAGCACTGGGGAAAGGCAGGCAGAGAATTCCCTGCTAGCACCTTCTCTGTGCCTGGGAAGCACAAGTGTTCACATTGCTTCGCAGAATCGCTTTTGTGCAGAAAACAGTAACACTTGTTCAGAACGAAAGAAAGCACAGAGCCCCAGATTTTATGTTGTCCTGGAGAGCTTGCAGAGCACTGGGGAAAGGCAGGCAGAGAATTCCCTGCTAGCACCTTCTCTGTGCCTGGGAAGCACAAGTGTTCACATTGCTTCGCAGAATCGCTTTTGTGCAGAAAACAGTAACACTTGTTCAGAACGAAAGAAAGCACAGAGCCCCAGATTTTATGTTGTCCTGGAGAGCTTGCAGAGCACTGGGGAAAGGCAGGCAGAGAATTCCCTGCTAGCACCTTCTCTGTGCCTGGGAAGCACAAGTGTTCACATTGCTTCGCAGAATCGCTTTTGTGCAGAAAACAGTAACACTTGTTCAGAACGAAAGAAAGCACAGAGCCCCAGATTTTATGTTGTCCTGGAGAGCTTGCAGAGCACTGGGGAAAGGCAGGCAGAGAATTCCCTGCTAGCACCTTCTCTGTGCCTGGGAAGCACAAGTGTTCACATTGCTTCGCAGAATCGCTTTTGTGCAGAAAACAGTAACACTTGTTCAGAACGAAAGAAAGCACAGAGCCCCAGATTTTATGTTGTCCTGGAGAGCTTGCAGAGCACTGGGGAAAGGCAGGCAGAGAATTCCCTGCTAGCACCTTCTCTGTGCCTGGGAAGCACAAGTGTTCACATTGCTTCGCAGAATCGCTTTTGTGCAGAAAACAGTAACACTTGTTCAGAACGAAAGAAAGCACAGAGCCCCAGATTTTATGTTGTCCTGGAGAGCTTGCAGAGCACTGGGGAAAGGCAGGCAGAGAACTCCCTGCTAGCACCTTATCTGTGCCTGGGAAGCAGAAGTGTTCACATTGCTTCGCAGAATCGCTTTTGTGCAGAAAACAGTAACACTTGTTCAGAACGAAAGAAAGCACAGAGCCCCAGATTTTATGTTGTCCTGGAGAGCTTGCAGAGCACTGGGGAAAGGGCAGGCAGAGAATTCCCTGCTAGCACCTTCTCTGTGCCTGGGAAGCACAAGTGTTCACATTGCTTCGCAGAATCGCTTTTGTGCAGAAAACAGTAACACTTGTTCAGAACGAAAGAAAGCACAGAGCCCCAGATTTTATGTTGTCCTGGAGAGCTTGCAGAGCACTGGGGAAAGGCAGGCAGAGAATTCCCTGCTAGCACCTTCTCTGTGCCTGGGAAGCACAAGTGTTCACATTGCTTTGCAGAATCGCTTTTGTGCAGAAAACAGTAACACTTGTTCAGAACGAAAGAAAGCACAGAGCCCCAGATTTTATGTTGTCCTGGAGAGCTTGCAGAGCACTGGGGAAAGGCAGGCAGAGAATTCCCTGCTAGCACCTTCTCTGTGCCTGGGAAGCAGAAGTGTTCACATTGCTTCGCAGAATCGCTTTTGTGCAGAAAACAGTAACACTTGTTCAGAACGAAAGAAAGCACAGAGCCCCAGATTTTATGTTGTCCTGGAGAGCTTGCAGAGCACTGGGGAAAGGCAGGCAGAGAATTCCCTGCTAGCACCTTCTCTGTGCCTGTTCACATTGCTTCGCAGAATCGCTTTTGTGCAGAAAACAGTAACACTTGTTCAGAACGAAAGAAAGCACAGAGCCCCAGATTTTATGTTGTCCTGGAGAGCTTGCAGAGCACTGGGGAAAGGCAGGCAGAGAATTCCCTGCTAGCACCTTCTCTGTGCCTGGGAAGCACAAGTGTTCACATTGCTTCGCAGAATCGCTTTTGTGCAGAAAACAGTAACACTTGTTCAGAACGAAAGAAAGCACAGAGCCCCAGATTTTATGTTGTCCTGGAGAGCTTGCAGAGCACTGGGGAAAGGCAGGCAGAGAATTCCCTGCTAGCACCTTCTCTGTGCCTGGGAAGCACAAGTGTTCACATTGCTTCGCAGAATCGCTTTTGTGCAGAAAACAGTAACACTTGTTCAGAACGAAAGAAAGCACAGAGCCCCAGATTTTAGGTTGTCCTGGAGAGCTTGCAGAGCACTGGGGAAAGGCAGGCAGAGAATTCCCTGCTAGCACCTTCTCTGTGCCTGGGAAGCACAAGTGTTCACATTGCTTCGCAGAATCGCTTTTGTGCAGAAAACAGTAACACTTGTTCAGAACGAAAGAAAGCACAGAGCCCCAGATTTTATGTTGTCCTGGAGAGCTTGCAGAGCACTGGGGAAAGGCAGGCAGAGAATTCCCTGCTAGCACCTTCTCTGTGCCTGGGAAGCACAAGTGTTCACATTGCTTCGCAGAATCGCTTTTGTGCAGAAAACAGTAACACTTGTTCAGAACGAAAGAAAGCACAGAGCCCCAGATTTTAGGTTGTCCTGGAGAGCTTGCAGAGCACTGGGGAAAGGCAGGCAGAGAATTCCCTGCTAGCACCTTCTCTGTGCCTGGGAAGCACAAGTGTTCACATTGCTTCGCAGAATCGCTTTTGTGCAGAAAACAGTAACACTTGTTCAGAACGAAAGAAAGCACAGAGCCCCAGATTTTATGTTGTCCTGGAGAGGTTGCAGAGCACTGGGGAAAGGCAGGCAGAGAACTCCCTGCTAGCACCTTCTCTGTGCCTGGGAAGCACAAGTGTTCACATTGCTTCGCAGAATCGCTTTTGTGCAGAAAACAGTAACACTTGTTCAGAACGAAAGAAAGCACAGAGCCCCAGATTTTATGTTGTCCTGGAGAGCTTGCAGAGCACTGGGGAAAGGCAGGCAGAGAATTCCCTGCTAGCACCTTCTCTGTGCCTGGGAAGCAGAAGTGTTCACATTGCTTCGCAGAATCGCTTTTGTGCAGAAAACAGTAACACTTGTTCAGAACGAAAGAAAGCACAGAGCCCCAGATTTTATGTTGTCCTGGAGAGCTTGCAGAGCACTGGGGAAAGGCAGGCAGAGAATTCCCTGCTAGCACCTTCTCTGTGCCTGGGAAGCACAAGTGTTCACATTGCTTCGCAGAATCGCTTTTGTGCAGAAAACAGTAACACTTGTTCAGAACGAAAGAAAGCACAGAGCCCCAGATTTTATGTTGTCCTGGAGAGCTTGCAGAGCACTGGGGAAAGGCAGGCAGAGAACTCCCTGCTAGCACCTTATCTGTGCCTGGGAAGCAGAAGTGTTCACATTGCTTCGCAGAATCGCTTTTGTGCAGAAAACAGTAACACTTGTTCAGAACGAAAGAAAGCACAGAGCCCCAGATTTTATGTTGTCCTGGAGAGCTTGCAGAGCACTGGGGAAAGGCAGGCAGAGAATTCCCTGCTAGCACCTTCTCTGTGCCTGGGAAGCACAAGTGTTCACATTGCTTTGCAGAATCGCTTTTGTGCAGAAAACAGTAACACTTGTTCAGAACGAAAGACAGCACAGAGCCCCAGATTTTATGTTGTCCTGGAGAGCTTGCAGAGCACTGGGGAAAGGCAGGCAGAGAATTCCCTGCTAGCACCTTCTCTGTGCCTGGGAAGCACAAGTGTTCACATTGCTTCGCAGAATCGCTTTTGTGCAGAAAACAGTAACACTTGTTCAGAACGAAAGAAAGCACAGAGCCCCAGATTTTATGTTGTCCTGGAGAGCTTGCAGAGCACTGGGGAAAGGCAGGCAGAGAATTCCCTGCTAGCACCTTCTCTGTGCCTGGGAAGCACAAGTGTTCACATTGCTTCGCAGAATCGCTTTTGTGCAGAAAACAGTAACACTTGTTCAGAACGAAAGAAAGCACAGAGCCCCAGATTTTATGTTGTCCTGGAGAGCTTGCAGAGCACTGGGGAAAGGCAGGCAGAGAACTCCCTGCTAGCACCTTCTCTGTGCCTGGGAAGCAGAAGTGTTCACATTGCTTCGCAGAATCGCTTTTGTGCAGAAAACAGTAACACTTGTTCAGAACGAAAGAAAGCACAGAGCCCCAGATTTTAGGTTGTCCTGGAGAGCTTGCAGAGCACTGGGGAAAGGCAGGCAGAGAATTCCCTGCTAGCACCTTCTCTGTGCCTGGGAAGCAGAAGTGTTCACATTGCTTCGCAGAATCGCTTTTGTGCAGAAAACAGTAACACTTGTTCAGAACGAAAGAAAGCACAGAGCCCCAGATTTTATGTTGTCCTGGAGAGCTTGCAGAGCACTGGGGAAAGGCAGGCAGAGAATTCCCTGCTAGCACCTTTTCTGTGCCTGGGAAGCACAAGTGTTCACATTGCTTCGCAGAATCGCTTTTGTGCAGAAAACAGTAACACTTGTTCAGAACGAAAGAAAGCACAGAGCCCCAGATTTTATGTTGTCCTGGAGAGCTTGCAGAGCACTGGGGAAAGGCAGGCAGAGAACTCCCTGCTAGCACCTTATCTGTGCCTGGGAAGCAGAAGTGTTCACATTGCTTCGCAGAATCGCTTTTGTGCAGAAAACAGTAACACTTGTTCAGAACGAAAGAAAGCACAGAGCCCCAGATTTTATGTTGTCCTGGAGAGCTTGCAGAGCACTGGGGAAAGGCAGGCAGAGAATTCCCTGCTAGCACCTTCTCTGTGCCTGGGAAGCACAAGTGTTCACATTGCTTCGCAGAATCGCTTTTGTGCAGAAAACAGTAACACTTGTTCAGAACGAAAGAAAGCACAGAGCCCCAGATTTTATGTTGTCCTGGAGAGCTTGCAGAGCACTGGGGAAAGGCAGGCAGAGAATTCCCTGCTAGCACCTTCTCTGTGCCTGGGAAGCACAAGTGTTCACATTGCTTTGCAGAATCGCTTTTGTGCAGAAAACAGTAACACTTGTTCAGAACGAAAGAAAGCACAGAGCCCCAGATTTTATGTTGTCCTGGAGAGCTTGCAGAGCACTGGGGAAAGGCAGGCAGAGAATTCCCTGCTAGCACCTTCTCTGTGCCTGTTCACATTGCTTCGCAGAATCGCTTTTGTGCAGAAAACAGTAACACTTGTTCAGAACGAAAGAAAGCACAGAGCCCCAGATTTTATGTTGTCCTGGAGAGCTTGCAGAGCACTGGGGAAAGGCAGGCAGAGAATTCCCTGCTAGCACCTTCTCTGTGCCTGGGAAGCACAAGTGTTCACATTGCTTCGCAGAATCGCTTTTGTGCAGAAAACAGTAACACTTGTTCAGAACGAAAGAAAGCACAGAGCCCCAGATTTTATGTTGTCCTGGAGAGCTTGCAGAGCACTGGGGAAAGGCAGGCAGAGAATTCCCTGCTAGCACCTTCTCTGTGCCTGGGAAGCACAAGTGTTCACATTGCTTCGCAGAATCGCTTTTGTGCAGAAAACAGTAACACTTGTTCAGAACGAAAGAAAGCACAGAGCCCCAGATTTTAGGTTGTCCTGGAGAGCTTGCAGAGCACTGGGGAAAGGCAGGCAGAGAATTCCCTGCTAGCACCTTCTCTGTGCCTGGGAAGCACAAGTGTTCACATTGCTTCGCAGAATCGCTTTTGTGCAGAAAACAGTAACACTTGTTCAGAACGAAAGAAAGCACAGAGCCCCAGATTTGCTGTTGTCCTGGAGAGCTTGCAGAGCACTGGGGAAAGGCAGGCAGAGAATTCCCTGCTAGCACCTTCTCTGTGCCTGGGAAGCACAAGTGTTCACATTGCTTCGCAGAATCGCTTTTGTGCAGAAAACAGTAACACTTGTTCAGAACGAAAGAAAGCACAGAGCCCCAGATTTTAGGTTGTCCTGGAGAGCTTGCAGAGCACTGGGGAAAGGCAGGCAGAGAATTCCCTGCTAGCACCTTCTCTGTGCCTGGGAAGCACAAGTGTTCACATTGCTTCGCAGAATCGCTTTTGTGCAGAAAACAGTAACACTTGTTCAGAACGAAAGAAAGCACAGAGCCCCAGATTTTATGTTGTCCTGGAGAGCTTGCAGAGCACTGGGGAAAGGCAGGCAGAGAATTCCCTGCTAGCACCTTCTCTGTGCCTGGGAAGCACAAGTGTTCACATTGCTTCGCAGAATCGCTTTTGTGCAGAAAACAGTAACACTTGTTCAGAACGAAAGAAAGCACAGAGCCCCAGATTTTATGTTGTCCTGGAGAGCTTGCAGAGCACTGGGGAAAGGCAGGCAGAGAATTCCCTGCTAGCACCTTCTCTGTGCCTGGGAAGCACAAGTGTTCACATTGCTTCGCAGAATCGCTTTTGTGCAGAAAACAGTAACACTTGTTCAGAACGAAAGAAAGCACAGAGCCCCAGATTTTATGTTGTCCTGGAGAGCTTGCAGAGCACTGGGGAAAGGCAGGCAGAGAATTCCCTGCTAGCACCTTCTCTGTGCCTGGGAAGCAGAAGTGTTCACATTGCTTCGCAGAATCGCTTTTGTGCAGAAAACAGTAACACTTGTTCAGAACGAAAGAAAGCACAGAGCCCCAGATTTTATGTTGTCCTGGAGAGCTTGCAGAGCACTGGGGAAAGGCAGGCAGAGAATTCCCTGCTAGCACCTTCTCTGTGCCTGGGAAGCACAAGTGTTCACATTGCTTCGCAGAATCGCTTTTGTGCAGAAAACAGTAACACTTGTTCAGAACGAAAGAAAGCACAGAGCCCCAGATTTTATGTTGTCCTGGAGAGCTTGCAGAGCACTGGGGAAAGGCAGGCAGAGAACTCCCTGCTAGCACCTTCTCTGTGCCTGGGAAGCAGAAGTGTTCACATTGCTTCGCAGAATCGCTTTTGTGCAGAAAACAGTAACACTTGTTCAGAACGAAAGAAAGCACAGAGCCCCAGATTTTATGTTGTCCTGGAGAGCTTGCAGAGCACTGGGGAAAGGCAGGCAGAGAATTCCCTGCTAGCACCTTCTCTGTGCCTGGGAAGCACAAGTGTTCACATTGCTTCGCAGAATCGCTTTTGTGCAGAAAACAGTAACACTTGTTCAGAACGAAAGAAAGCACAGAGCCCCAGATTTTATGTTGTCCTGGAGAGCTTGCAGAGCACTGGGGAAAGGCAGGCAGAGAATTCCCTGCTAGCACCTTCTCTGTGCCTGGGAAGCAGAAGTGTTCACATTGCTTTGCAGAATCGCTTTTGTGCAGAAAACAGTAACACTTGTTCAGAACGAAAGAAAGCACAGAGCCCCAGATTTTATGTTGTCCTGGAGAGCTTGCAGAGCACTGGGGAAAGGCAGGCAGAGAATTCCCTGCTAGCACCTTCTCTGTGCCTGGGAAGCAGAAGTGTTCACATTGCTTCGCAGAATCGCTTTTGTGCAGAAAACAGTAACACTTGTTCAGAACGAAAGAAAGCACAGAGCCCCAGATTTTATGTTGTCCTGGAGAGCTTGCAGAGCACTGGGGAAAGGCAGGCAGAGAATTCCCTGCTAGCACCTTCTCTGTGCCTGTTCACATTGCTTCGCAGAATCGCTTTTGTGCAGAAAACAGTAACACTTGTTCAGAACGAAAGAAAGCACAGAGCCCCAGATTTTATGTTGTCCTGGAGAGCTTGCAGAGCACTGGGGAAAGGCAGGCAGAGAATTCCCTGCTAGCACCTTCTCTGTGCCTGGGAAGCAGAAGTGTTCACATTGCTTTGCAGAATCGCTTTTGTGCAGAAAACAGTAACACTTGTTCAGAACGAAAGAAAGCACAGAGCCCCAGATTTTATGTTGTCCTGGAGAGCTTGCAGAGCACTGGGGAAAGGCAGGCAGAGAATTCCCTGCTAGCACCTTCTCTGTGCCTGGGAAGCACAAGTGTTCACATTGCTTCGCAGAATCGCTTTTGTGCAGAAAACAGTAACACTTGTTCAGAACGAAAGAAAGCACAGAGCCCCAGATTTTATGTTGTCCTGGAGAGCTTGCAGAGCACTGGGGAAAGGCAGGCAGAGAATTCCCTGCTAGCACCTTCTCTGTGCCTGGGAAGCACAAGTGTTCACATTGCTTCGCAGAATCACTTTTGTGCAGAAAACAGTAACACTTGTTCAGAACGAAAGAAAGCACAGAGCCCCAGATTTTAGGTTGTCCTGGAGAGCTTGCAGAGCACTGGGGAAAGGCAGGCAGAGAATTCCCTGCTAGCACCTTCTCTGTGCATGGGAAGCACAAGTGTTCACATTGCTTCGCAGAATCGCTTTTGTGCAGAAAACAGTAACACTTGTTCAGAACGAAAGAAAGCACAGAGCCCCAGATTTTAGGTTGTCCTGGAGAGCTTGCAGAGCACTGGGGAAAGGCAGGCAGAGAACTCCCTGCTAGCACCTTCTCTGTGCCTGGGAAGCAGAAGTGTTCACATTGCTTCGCAGAATCGCTTTTGTGCAGAAAACAGTAACACTTGTTCAGAACGAAAGAAAGCACAGAGCCCCAGATTTTATGTTGTCCTGGAGAGCTTGCAGAGCACTGGGGAAAGGCAGGCAGAGAATTCCCTGCTAGCACCTTCTCTGTGCCTGGGAAGCACAAGTGTTCACATTGCTTTGCAGAATCGCTTTTGTGCAGAAAACAGTAACACTTGTTCAGAACGAAAGACAGCACAGAGCCCCAGATTTTATGTTGTCCTGGAGAGCTTGCAGAGCACTGGGGAAAGGCAGGCAGAGAATTCCCTGCTAGCACCTTCTCTGTGCCTGGGAAGCACAAGTGTTCACATTGCTTCGCAGAATCGCTTTTGTGCAGAAAACAGTAACACTTGTTCAGAACGAAAGAAAGCACAGAGCCCCAGATTTTAGGTTGTCCTGGAGAGCTTGCAGAGCACTGGGGAAAGGCAGGCAGAGAATTCCCTGCTAGCACCTTCTCTGTGCCTGGGAAGCACAAGTGTTCACATTGCTTCGCAGAATCGCTTTTGTGCAGAAAACAGTAACACTTGTTCAGAACGAAAGAAAGCACAGAGCCCCAGATTTTATGTTGTCCTGGAGAGCTTGCAGAGCACTGGGGAAAGGCAGGCAGAGAATTCCCTGCTAGCACCTTCTCTGTGCCTGGGAAGCACAAGTGTTCACATTGCTTCGCAGAATCGCTTTTGTGCAGAAAACAGTAACACTTGTTCAGAACGAAAGAAAGCACAGAGCCCCAGATTTTATGTTGTCCTGGAGAGCTTGCAGAGCACTGGGGAAAGGCAGGCAGAGAATTCCCTGCTAGCACCTTCTCTGTGCCTGGGAAGCACAAGTGTTCACATTGCTTCGCAGAATCGCTTTTGTGCAGAAAACAGTAACACTTGTTCAGAACGAAAGAAAGCACAGAGCCCCAGATTTTATGTTGTCCTGGAGAGCTTGCAGAGCACTGGGGAAAGGCAGGCAGAGAATTCCCTGCTAGCACCTTCTCTGTGCCTGGGAAGCAGAAGTGTTCACATTGCTTCGCAGAATCGCTTTTGTGCAGAAAACAGTAACACTTGTTCAGAACGAAAGAAAGCACAGAGCCCCAGATTTTATGTTGTCCTGGAGAGCTTGCAGAGCACTGGGGAAAGGCAGGCAGAGAATTCCCTGCTAGCACCTTCTCTGTGCCTGGGAAGCACAAGTGTTCACATTGCTTCGCAGAATCGCTTTTGTGCAGAAAACAGTAACACTTGTTCAGAACGAAAGAAAGCACAGAGCCCCAGATTTTATGTTGTCCTGGAGAGCTTGCAGAGCACTGGGGAAAGGCAGGCAGAGAACTCCCTGCTAGCACCTTCTCTGTGCCTGGGAAGCAGAAGTGTTCACATTGCTTTGCAGAATCGCTTTTGTGCAGAAAACAGTAACACTTGTTCAGAACGAAAGAAAGCACAGAGCCCCAGATTTTATGTTGTCCTGGAGAGCTTGCAGAGCACTGGGGAAAGGCAGGCAGAGAATTCCCTGCTAGCACCTTCTCTGTGCCTGGGAAGCACAAGTGTTCACATTGCTTCGCAGAATCGCTTTTGTGCAGAAAACAGTAACACTTGTTCAGAACGAAAGAAAGCACAGAGCCCCAGATTTTATGTTGTCCTGGAGAGCTTGCAGAGCACTGGGGAAAGGCAGGCAGAGAATTCCCTGCTAGCACCTTCTCTGTGCCTGGGAAGCAGAAGTGTTCACATTGCTTTGCAGAATCGCTTTTGTGCAGAAAACAGTAACACTTGTTCAGAACGAAAGAAAGCACAGAGCCCCAGATTTTATGTTGTCCTGGAGAGCTTGCAGAGCACTGGGGAAAGGCAGGCAGAGAATTCCCTGCTAGCACCTTCTCTGTGCCTGGGAAGCAGAAGTGTTCACATTGCTTCGCAGAATCGCTTTTGTGCAGAAAACAGTAACACTTGTTCAGAATGAAAGAAAGCACAGAGCCCCAGATTTTATGTTGTCCTGGAGAGCTTGCAGAGCACTGGGGAAAGGCAGGCAGAGAATTCCCTGCTAGCACCTTCTCTGTGCCTGTTCACATTGCTTCGCAGAATCGCTTTTGTGCAGAAAACAGTAACACTTGTTCAGAACGAAAGAAAGCACAGAGCCCCAGATTTTATGTTGTCCTGGAGAGCTTGCAGAGCACTGGGGAAAGGCAGGCAGAGAATTCCCTGCTAGCACCTTCTCTGTGCCTGGGAAGCAGAAGTGTTCACATTGCTTTGCAGAATCGCTTTTGTGCAGAAAACAGTAACACTTGTTCAGAACGAAAGAAAGCACAGAGCCCCAGATTTTATGTTGTCCTGGAGAGCTTGCAGAGCACTGGGGAAAGGCAGGCAGAGAATTCCCTGCTAGCACCTTCTCTGTGCCTGGGAAGCACAAGTGTTCACATTGCTTCGCAGAATCGCTTTTGTGCAGAAAACAGTAACACTTGTTCAGAACGAAAGAAAGCACAGAGCCCCAGATTTTATGTTGTCCTGGAGAGCTTGCAGAGCACTGGGGAAAGGCAGGCAGAGAATTCCCTGCTAGCACCTTCTCTGTGCCTGGGAAGCACAAGTGTTCACATTGCTTCGCAGAATCGCTTTTGTGCAGAAAACAGTAACACTTGTTCAGAACGAAAGAAAGCACAGAGCCCCAGATTTTAGGTTGTCCTGGAGAGCTTGCAGAGCACTGGGGAAAGGCAGGCAGAGAATTCCCTGCTAGCACCTTCTCTGTGCATGGGAAGCACAAGTGTTCACATTGCTTCGCAGAATCGCTTTTGTGCAGAAAACAGTAACACTTGTTCAGAACGAAAGAAAGCACAGAGCCCCAGATTTTAGGTTGTCCTGGAGAGCTTGCAGAGCACTGGGGAAAGGCAGGCAGAGAACTCCCTGCTAGCACCTTCTCTGTGCCTGGGAAGCAGAAGTGTTCACATTGCTTCGCAGAATCGCTTTTGTGCAGAAAACAGTAACACTTGTTCAGAACGAAAGAAAGCACAGAGCCCCAGATTTTATGTTGTCCTGGAGAGCTTGCAGAGCACTGGGGAAAGGCAGGCAGAGAATTCCCTGCTAGCACCTTCTCTGTGCCTGGGAAGCACAAGTGTTCACATTGCTTTGCAGAATCGCTTTTGTGCAGAAAACAGTAACACTTGTTCAGAACGAAAGACAGCACAGAGCCCCAGATTTTATGTTGTCCTGGAGAGCTTGCAGAGCACTGGGGAAAGGCAGGCAGAGAATTCCCTGCTAGCACCTTCTCTGTGCCTGGGAAGCACAAGTGTTCACATTGCTTTGCAGAATCGCTTTTGTGCAGAAAACAGTAACACTTGTTCAGAACGAAAGACAGCACAGAGCCCCAGATTTGCTGTTGTCCTGGAGAGCTTGCAGAGCACTGGGGAAAGGCAGGCAGAGAATTCCCTGCTAGCACCTTCTCTGTGCCTGGGAAGCACAAGTGTTCACATTGCTTCGCAGAATCGCTTTTGTGCAGAAAACAGTAACACTTGTTCAGAACGAAAGAAAGCACAGAGCCCCAGATTTTATGTTGTCCTGGAGAGCTTGCAGAGCACTGGGGAAAGGCAGGCAGAGAATTCCCTGCTAGCACCTTCTCTGTGCCTGGGAAGCACAAGTGTTCACATTGCTTCGCAGAATCGCTTTTGTGCAGAAAACAGTAACACTTGTTCAGAACGAAAGAAAGCACAGAGCCCCAGATTTTAGGTTGTCCTGGAGAGCTTGCAGAGCACTGGGGAAAGGCAGGCAGAGAATTCCCTGCTAGCACCTTCTCTGTGCCTGGGAAGCACAAGTGTTCACATTGCTTCGCAGAATCGCTTTTGTGCAGAAAACAGTAACACTTGTTCAGAACGAAAGAAAGCACAGAGCCCCAGATTTTATGTTGTCCTGGAGAGCTTGCAGAGCACTGGGGAAAGGCAGGCAGAGAATTCCCTGCTAGCACCTTCTCTGTGCCTGGGAAGCAGAAGTGTTCACATTGCTTCGCAGAATCGCTTTTGTGCAGAAAACAGTAACACTTGTTCAGAACGAAAGAAAGCACAGAGCCCCAGATTTTATGTTGTCCTGGAGAGCTTGCAGAGCACTGGGGAAAGGCAGGCAGAGAATTCCCTGCTAGCACCTTCTCTGTGCCTGTTCACATTGCTTCGCAGAATCGCTTTTGTGCAGAAAACAGTAACACTTGTTCAGAACGAAAGAAAGCACAGAGCCCCAGATTTTATGTTGTCCTGGAGAGCTTGCAGAGCACTGGGGAAAGGCAGGCAGAGAATTCCCTGCTAGCACCTTCTCTGTGCCTGGGAAGCACAAGTGTTCACATTGCTTCGCAGAATCGCTTTTGTGCAGAAAACAGTAACACTTGTTCAGAACGAAAGAAAGCACAGAGCCCCAGATTTTAGGTTGTCCTGGAGAGCTTGCAGAGCACTGGGGAAAGGCAGGCAGAGAATTCCCTGCTAGCACCTTCTCTGTGCCTGGGAAGCACAAGTGTTCACATTGCTTCGCAGAATCGCTTTTGTGCAGAAAACAGTAACACTTGTTCAGAACGAAAGAAAGCACAGAGCCCCAGATTTTAGGTTGTCCTGGAGAGCTTGCAGAGCACTGGGGAAAGGCAGGCAGAGAATTCCCTGCTAGCACCTTCTCTGTGCCTGGGAAGCACAAGTGTTCACATTGCTTCGCAGAATCGCTTTTGTGCAGAAAACAGTAACACTTGTTCAGAACGAAAGAAAGCACAGAGCCCCAGATTTTAGGTTGTCCTGGAGAGCTTGCAGAGCACTGGGGAAAGGCAGGCAGAGAATTCCCTGCTAGCACCTTCTCTGTGCCTGGGAAGCACAAGTGTTCACATTGCTTCGCAGAATCGCTTTTGTGCAGAAAACAGTAACACTTGTTCAGAACGAAAGAAAGCACAGAGCCCCAGATTTTAGGTTGTCCTGGAGAGCTTGCAGAGCACTGGGGAAAGGCAGGCAGAGAATTCCCTGCTAGCACCTTCTCTGTGCCTGGGAAGCACAAGTGTTCACATTGCTTCGCAGAATCGCTTTTGTGCAGAAAACAGTAACACTTGTTCAGAACGAAAGAAAGCACAGAGCCCCAGATTTTATGTTGTCCTGGAGAGCTTGCAGAGCACTGGGGAAAGGCAGGCAGAGAATTCCCTGCTAGCACCTTCTCTGTGCCTGGGAAGCACAAGTGTTCACATTGCTTCGCAGAATCGCTTTTGTGCAGAAAACAGTAACACTTGTTCAGAACGAAAGAAAGCACAGAGCCCCAGATTTTATGTTGTCCTGGAGAGCTTGCAGAGCACTGGGGAAAGGCAGGCAGAGAATTCCCTGCTAGCACCTTCTCTGTGCCTGGGAAGCACAAGTGTTCACATTGCTTCGCAGAATCGCTTTTGTGCAGAAAACAGTAACACTTGTTCAGAACGAAAGAAAGCACAGAGCCCCAGATTTTAGGTTGTCCTGGAGAGCTTGCAGAGCACTGGGGAAAGGCAGGCAGAGAATTCCCTGCTAGCACCTTCTCTGTGCCTGTTCACATTGCTTCGCAGAATCGCTTTTGTGCAGAAAACAGTAACACTTGTTCAGAACGAAAGAAAGCACAGAGCCCCAGATTTTAGGTTGTCCTGGAGAGCTTGCAGAGCACTGGGGAAAGGCAGGCAGAGAATTCCCTGCTAGCACCTTCTCTGTGCCTGGGAAGCACAAGTGTTCACATTGCTTCGCAGAATCGCTTTTGTGCAGAAAACAGTAACACTTGTTCAGAACGAAAGAAAGCACAGAGCCCCAGATTTTATGTTGTCCTGGAGAGCTTGCAGAGCACTGGGGAAAGGCAGGCAGAGAATTCCCTGCTAGCACCTTCTCTGTGCCTGGGAAGCACAAGTGTTCACATTGCTTCGCAGAATCGCTTTTGTGCAGAAAACAGTAACACTTGTTCAGAACGAAAGAAAGCACAGAGCCCCAGATTTTATGTTGTCCTGGAGAGCTTGCAGAGAACTGGGGAAAGGCAGGCAGAGAATTCCCTGCTAGCACCTTCTCTGTGCCTGGGAAGCAGAAGTGTTCACATTGCTTCGCAGAATCGCTTTTGTGCAGAAAACAGTAACACTTGTTCAGAACGAAAGAAAGCACAGAGCCCCAGATTTTATGTTGTCCTGGAGAGCTTGCAGAGCACTGGGGAAAGGCAGGCAGAGAATTCCCTGCTAGCACCTTCTCTGTGCCTGGGAAGCACAAGTGTTCACATTGCTTCGCAGAATCGCTTTTGTGCAGAAAACAGTAACACTTGTTCAGAACGAAAGAAAGCACAGAGCCCCAGATTTTATGTTGTCCTGGAGAGCTTGCAGAGCACTGGGGAAAGGCAGGCAGAGAATTCCCTGCTAGCACCTTCTCTGTGCCTGGGAAGCAGAAGTGTTCGCTTTGCTTCGCAGAATCGCTTTTGTGCAGAAAACAGTAACACTTGTTCAGAACGAAAGAAAGCACAGAGCCCCAGATTTTATGTTGTCCTGGAGAGCTTGCAGAGCACTGGGGAAAGGCAGGCAGAGAATTCCCTGCTAGCACCTTCTCTGTGCCTGGGAAGCAGAAGTGTTCACATTACTTCGCAGAATAGCTTTTGTGCAGAAAACAGTAACACTTGTTCAGAACGAAAGAAAGCACAGAGCCGCAGATTTGCTGTTGTTCTGGAGAGCTTGCAGAGCACTGGGGAAAGGCAGGCAGAGAATTCCCTGCTAGCACCTTCTCTGTGCCTGGGAAGCACAAGTGTTCACATTGCTTTGCAGAATCGCTTTTGTGCAGAAAACAGTAACACTTGTTCAGAACGAAAGAAAGCACAGAGCCCCAGATTTTATGTTGTCCTGGAGAGCTTGCAGAGCACTGGGGAAAGGCAGGCAGAGAATTCCCTGCTAGCACCTTCTCTGTGCCTGGGAAGCACAAGTGTTCACATTGCTTCGCAGAATCGCTTTTGTGCAGAAAACAGTAACACTTGTTCAGAACGAAAGAAAGCACAGAGCCCCAGATTTTATGTTGTCCTGGAGAGCTTGCAGAGAACTGGGGAAAGGCAGGCAGAGAATTCCCTGCTAGCACCTTCTCTGTGCCTGGGAAGCAGAAGTGTTCACATTGCTTTGCAGAATCGCTTTTGTGCAGAAAACAGTAACACTTGTTCAGAACGAAAGAAAGCACAGAGCCCCAGATTTTATGTTGTCCTGGAGAGCTTGCAGAGCACTGGGGAAAGGCAGGCAGAGAATTCCCTGCTAGCACCTTCTCTGTGCCTGGGAAGCACAAGTGTTCACATTGCTTCGCAGAATCGCTTTTGTGCAGAAAACAGTAACACTTGTTCAGAACGAAAGAAAGCACAGAGCCCCAGATTTTATGTTGTCCTGGAGAGCTTGCAGAGCACTGGGGAAAGGCAGGCAGAGAATTCCCTGCTAGCACCTTCTCTGTGCCTGGGAAGCAGAAGTGTTCGCTTTGCTTCGCAGAATCGCTTTTGTGCAGAAAACAGTAACACTTGTTCAGAACGAAAGAAAGCACAGAGCCCCAGATTTTATGTTGTCCTGGAGAGCTTGCAGAGCACTGGGGAAAGGCAGGCAGAGAATTCCCTGCTAGCACCTTCTCTGTGCCTGGGAAGCACAAGTGTTCACATTGCTTCGCAGAATCGCTTTTGTGCAGAAAACAGTAACACTTGTTCAGAACGAAAGAAAGCACAGAGCCCCAGATTTTAGGTTGTCCTGGAGAGCTTGCAGAGCACTGGGGAAAGGCAGGCAGAGAATTCCCTGCTAGCACCTTCTCTGTGCCTGGGAAGCACAAGTGTTCACATTGCTTCGCAGAATCGCTTTTGTGCAGAAAACAGTAACACTTGTTCAGAACGAAAGAAAGCACAGAGCCCCAGATTTTAGGTTGTCCTGGAGAGCTTGCAGAGCACTGGGGAAAGGCAGGCAGAGAATTCCCTGCTAGCACCTTCTCTGTGCCTGGGAAGCACAAGTGTTCACATTGCTTCGCAGAATCGCTTTTGTGCAGAAAACAGTAACACTTGTTCAGAACGAAAGAAAGCACAGAGCCCCAGATTTTAGGTTGTCCTGGAGAGCTTGCAGAGCACTGGGGAAAGGCAGGCAGAGAATTCCCTGCTAGCACCTTCTCTGTGCCTGGGAAGCACAAGTGTTCACATTGCTTCGCAGAATCGCTTTTGTGCAGAAAACAGTAACACTTGTTCAGAACGAAAGAAAGCACAGAGCCCCAGATTTTAGGTTGTCCTGGAGAGCTTGCAGAGCACTGGGGAAAGGCAGGCAGAGAATTCCCTGCTAGCACCTTCTCTGTGCCTGGGAAGCACAAGTGTTCACATTGCTTCGCAGAATCGCTTTTGTGCAGAAAACAGTAACACTTGTTCAGAACGAAAGAAAGCACAGAGCCCCAGATTTTATGTTGTCCTGGAGAGCTTGCAGAGCACTGGGGAAAGGCAGGCAGAGAATTCCCTGCTAGCACCTTCTCTGTGCCTGGGAAGCACAAGTGTTCACATTGCTTCGCAGAATCGCTTTTGTGCAGAAAACAGTAACACTTGTTCAGAACGAAAGAAAGCACAGAGCCCCAGATTTTATGTTGTCCTGGAGAGCTTGCAGAGCACTGGGGAAAGGCAGGCAGAGAATTCCCTGCTAGCACCTTCTCTGTGCCTGGGAAGCACAAGTGTTCACATTGCTTCGCAGAATCGCTTTTGTGCAGAAAACAGTAACACTTGTTCAGAACGAAAGAAAGCACAGAGCCCCAGATTTTAGGTTGTCCTGGAGAGCTTGCAGAGCACTGGGGAAAGGCAGGCAGAGAATTCCCTGCTAGCACCTTCTCTGTGCCTGTTCACATTGCTTCGCAGAATCGCTTTTGTGCAGAAAACAGTAACACTTGTTCAGAACGAAAGAAAGCACAGAGCCCCAGATTTTAGGTTGTCCTGGAGAGCTTGCAGAGCACTGGGGAAAGGCAGGCAGAGAATTCCCTGCTAGCACCTTCTCTGTGCCTGGGAAGCACAAGTGTTCACATTGCTTCGCAGAATCGCTTTTGTGCAGAAAACAGTAACACTTGTTCAGAACGAAAGAAAGCACAGAGCCCCAGATTTGCTGTTGTCCTGGAGAGCTTGCAGAGCACTGGGGAAAGGCAGGCAGAGAATTCCCTGCTAGCACCTTCTCTGTGCCTGGGAAGCACAAGTGTTCACATTGCTTCGCAGAATCGCTTTTGTGCAGAAAACAGTAACACTTGTTCAGAACGAAAGAAAGCACAGAGCCCCAGATTTTATGTTGTCCTGGAGAGCTTGCAGAGCACTGGGGAAAGGCAGGCAGAGAATTCCCTGCTAGCACCTTCTCTGTGCCTGGGAAGCACAAGTGTTCACATTGCTTCGCAGAATCGCTTTTGTGCAGAAAACAGTAACACTTGTTCAGAACGAAAGAAAGCACAGAGCCCCAGATTTTATGTTGTCCTGGAGAGCTTGCAGAGCACTGGGGAAAGGCAGGCAGAGAATTCCCTGCTAGCACCTTCTCTGTGCCTGGGAAGCAGAAGTGTTCACATTGCTTCGCAGAATCGCTTTTGTGCAGAAAACAGTAACACTTGTTCAGAACGAAAGAAAGCACAGAGCCCCAGATTTTATGTTGTCCTGGAGAGCTTGCAGAGCACTGGGGAAAGGCAGGCAGAGAATTCCCTGCTAGCACCTTCTCTGTGCCTGGGAAGCACAAGTGTTCACATTGCTTCGCAGAATCGCTTTTGTGCAGAAAACAGTAACACTTGTTCAGAACGAAAGAAAGCACAGAGCCCCAGATTTTATGTTGTCCTGGAGAGCTTGCAGAGCACTGGGGAAAGGCAGGCAGAGAACTCCCTGCTAGCACCTTCTCTGTGCCTGGGAAGCAGAAGTGTTCACATTGCTTCGCAGAATCGCTTTTGTGCAGAAAACAGTAACACTTGTTCAGAACGAAAGAAAGCACAGAGCCCCAGATTTTATGTTGTCCTGGAGAGCTTGCAGAGCACTGGGGAAAGGCAGGCAGAGAATTCCCTGCTAGCACCTTCTCTGTGCCTGGGAAGCACAAGTGTTCACATTGCTTCGCAGAATCGCTTTTGTGCAGAAAACAGTAACACTTGTTCAGAACGAAAGAAAGCACAGAGCCCCAGATTTTATGTTGTCCTGGAGAGCTTGCAGAGCACTGGGGAAAGGCAGGCAGAGAATTCCCTGCTAGCACCTTCTCTGTGCCTGGGAAGCAGAAGTGTTCACATTGCTTTGCAGAATCGCTTTTGTGCAGAAAACAGTAACACTTGTTCAGAACGAAAGAAAGCACAGAGCCCCAGATTTTATGTTGTCCTGGAGAGCTTGCAGAGCACTGGGGAAAGGCAGGCAGAGAATTCCCTGCTAGCACCTTCTCTGTGCCTGGGAAGCAGAAGTGTTCACATTGCTTCGCAGAATCGCTTTTGTGCAGAAAACAGTAACACTTGTTCAGAACGAAAGAAAGCACAGAGCCCCAGATTTTATGTTGTCCTGGAGAGCTTGCAGAGCACTGGGGAAAGGCAGGCAGAGAATTCCCTGCTAGCACCTTCTCTGTGCCTGTTCACATTGCTTCGCAGAATCGCTTTTGTGCAGAAAACAGTAACACTTGTTCAGAACGAAAGAAAGCACAGAGCCCCAGATTTTATGTTGTCCTGGAGAGCTTGCAGAGCACTGGGGAAAGGCAGGCAGAGAATTCCCTGCTAGCACCTTCTCTGTGCCTGGGAAGCAGAAGTGTTCACATTGCTTTGCAGAATCGCTTTTGTGCAGAAAACAGTAACACTTGTTCAGAACGAAAGAAAGCACAGAGCCCCAGATTTTATGTTGTCCTGGAGAGCTTGCAGAGCACTGGGGAAAGGCAGGCAGAGAATTCCCTGCTAGCACCTTCTCTGTGCCTGGGAAGCACAAGTGTTCACATTGCTTCGCAGAATCGCTTTTGTGCAGAAAACAGTAACACTTGTTCAGAACGAAAGAAAGCACAGAGCCCCAGATTTTATGTTGTCCTGGAGAGCTTGCAGAGCACTGGGGAAAGGCAGGCAGAGAATTCCCTGCTAGCACCTTCTCTGTGCCTGGGAAGCACAAGTGTTCACATTGCTTCGCAGAATCACTTTTGTGCAGAAAACAGTAACACTTGTTCAGAACGAAAGAAAGCACAGAGCCCCAGATTTTAGGTTGTCCTGGAGAGCTTGCAGAGCACTGGGGAAAGGCAGGCAGAGAATTCCCTGCTAGCACCTTCTCTGTGCATGGGAAGCACAAGTGTTCACATTGCTTCGCAGAATCGCTTTTGTGCAGAAAACAGTAACACTTGTTCAGAACGAAAGAAAGCACAGAGCCCCAGATTTTAGGTTGTCCTGGAGAGCTTGCAGAGCACTGGGGAAAGGCAGGCAGAGAACTCCCTGCTAGCACCTTCTCTGTGCCTGGGAAGCAGAAGTGTTCACATTGCTTCGCAGAATCGCTTTTGTGCAGAAAACAGTAACACTTGTTCAGAACGAAAGAAAGCACAGAGCCCCAGATTTTATGTTGTCCTGGAGAGCTTGCAGAGCACTGGGGAAAGGCAGGCAGAGAATTCCCTGCTAGCACCTTCTCTGTGCCTGGGAAGCACAAGTGTTCACATTGCTTTGCAGAATCGCTTTTGTGCAGAAAACAGTAACACTTGTTCAGAACGAAAGACAGCACAGAGCCCCAGATTTTATGTTGTCCTGGAGAGCTTGCAGAGCACTGGGGAAAGGCAGGCAGAGAATTCCCTGCTAGCACCTTCTCTGTGCCTGGGAAGCACAAGTGTTCACATTGCTTCGCAGAATCGCTTTTGTGCAGAAAACAGTAACACTTGTTCAGAACGAAAGAAAGCACAGAGCCCCAGATTTTAGGTTGTCCTGGAGAGCTTGCAGAGCACTGGGGAAAGGCAGGCAGAGAATTCCCTGCTAGCACCTTCTCTGTGCCTGGGAAGCACAAGTGTTCACATTGCTTCGCAGAATCGCTTTTGTGCAGAAAACAGTAACACTTGTTCAGAACGAAAGAAAGCACAGAGCCCCAGATTTTATGTTGTCCTGGAGAGCTTGCAGAGCACTGGGGAAAGGCAGGCAGAGAATTCCCTGCTAGCACCTTCTCTGTGCCTGGGAAGCACAAGTGTTCACATTGCTTCGCAGAATCGCTTTTGTGCAGAAAACAGTAACACTTGTTCAGAACGAAAGAAAGCACAGAGCCCCAGATTTTATGTTGTCCTGGAGAGCTTGCAGAGCACTGGGGAAAGGCAGGCAGAGAATTCCCTGCTAGCACCTTCTCTGTGCCTGGGAAGCACAAGTGTTCACATTGCTTCGCAGAATCGCTTTTGTGCAGAAAACAGTAACACTTGTTCAGAACGAAAGAAAGCACAGAGCCCCAGATTTTATGTTGTCCTGGAGAGCTTGCAGAGCACTGGGGAAAGGCAGGCAGAGAATTCCCTGCTAGCACCTTCTCTGTGCCTGGGAAGCACAAGTGTTCACATTGCTTCGCAGAATCGCTTTTGTGCAGAAAACAGTAACACTTGTTCAGAACGAAAGAAAGCACAGAGCCCCAGATTTTATGTTGTCCTGGAGAGCTTGCAGAGCACTGGGGAAAGGCAGGCAGAGAACTCCCTGCTAGCACCTTCTCTGTGCCTGGGAAGCAGAAGTGTTCACATTGCTTCGCAGAATCGCTTTTGTGCAGAAAACAGTAACACTTGTTCAGAACGAAAGAAAGCACAGAGCCCCAGATTTTATGTTGTCCTGGAGAGCTTGCAGAGCACTGGGGAAAGGCAGGCAGAGAATTCCCTGCTAGCACCTTCTCTGTGCCTGGGAAGCACAAGTGTTCACATTGCTTCGCAGAATCGCTTTTGTGCAGAAAACAGTAACACTTGTTCAGAACGAAAGAAAGCACAGAGCCCCAGATTTTATGTTGTCCTGGAGAGCTTGCAGAGCACTGGGGAAAGGCAGGCAGAGAATTCCCTGCTAGCACCTTCTCTGTGCCTGGGAAGCAGAAGTGTTCACATTGCTTTGCAGAATCGCTTTTGTGCAGAAAACAGTAACACTTGTTCAGAACGAAAGAAAGCACAGAGCCCCAGATTTTATGTTGTCCTGGAGAGCTTGCAGAGCACTGGGGAAAGGCAGGCAGAGAATTCCCTGCTAGCACCTTCTCTGTGCCTGGGAAGCAGAAGTGTTCACATTGCTTCGCAGAATCGCTTTTGTGCAGAAAACAGTAACACTTGTTCAGAACGAAAGAAAGCACAGAGCCCCAGATTTTATGTTGTCCTGGAGAGCTTGCAGAGCACTGGGGAAAGGCAGGCAGAGAATTCCCTGCTAGCACCTTCTCTGTGCCTGTTCACATTGCTTCGCAGAATCGCTTTTGTGCAGAAAACAGTAACACTTGTTCAGAACGAAAGAAAGCACAGAGCCCCAGATTTTATGTTGTCCTGGAGAGCTTGCAGAGCACTGGGGAAAGGCAGGCAGAGAATTCCCTGCTAGCACCTTCTCTGTGCCTGGGAAGCAGAAGTGTTCACATTGCTTTGCAGAATCGCTTTTGTGCAGAAAACAGTAACACTTGTTCAGAACGAAAGAAAGCACAGAGCCCCAGATTTTATGTTGTCCTGGAGAGCTTGCAGAGCACTGGGGAAAGGCAGGCAGAGAATTCCCTGCTAGCACCTTCTCTGTGCCTGGGAAGCACAAGTGTTCACATTGCTTCGCAGAATCGCTTTTGTGCAGAAAACAGTAACACTTGTTCAGAACGAAAGAAAGCACAGAGCCCCAGATTTTATGTTGTCCTGGAGAGCTTGCAGAGCACTGGGGAAAGGCAGGCAGAGAATTCCCTGCTAGCACCTTCTCTGTGCCTGGGAAGCACAAGTGTTCACATTGCTTCGCAGAATCACTTTTGTGCAGAAAACAGTAACACTTGTTCAGAACGAAAGAAAGCACAGAGCCCCAGATTTTAGGTTGTCCTGGAGAGCTTGCAGAGCACTGGGGAAAGGCAGGCAGAGAATTCCCTGCTAGCACCTTCTCTGTGCATGGGAAGCACAAGTGTTCACATTGCTTCGCAGAATCGCTTTTGTGCAGAAAACAGTAACACTTGTTCAGAACGAAAGAAAGCACAGAGCCCCAGATTTTAGGTTGTCCTGGAGAGCTTGCAGAGCACTGGGGAAAGGCAGGCAGAGAACTCCCTGCTAGCACCTTCTCTGTGCCTGGGAAGCAGAAGTGTTCACATTGCTTCGCAGAATCGCTTTTGTGCAGAAAACAGTAACACTTGTTCAGAACGAAAGAAAGCACAGAGCCCCAGATTTTATGTTGTCCTGGAGAGCTTGCAGAGCACTGGGGAAAGGCAGGCAGAGAATTCCCTGCTAGCACCTTCTCTGTGCCTGGGAAGCACAAGTGTTCACATTGCTTTGCAGAATCGCTTTTGTGCAGAAAACAGTAACACTTGTTCAGAACGAAAGACAGCACAGAGCCCCAGATTTTATGTTGTCCTGGAGAGCTTGCAGAGCACTGGGGAAAGGCAGGCAGAGAATTCCCTGCTAGCACCTTCTCTGTGCCTGGGAAGCACAAGTGTTCACATTGCTTCGCAGAATCGCTTTTGTGCAGAAAACAGTAACACTTGTTCAGAACGAAAGAAAGCACAGAGCCCCAGATTTTAGGTTGTCCTGGAGAGCTTGCAGAGCACTGGGGAAAGGCAGGCAGAGAATTCCCTGCTAGCACCTTCTCTGTGCCTGGGAAGCACAAGTGTTCACATTGCTTCGCAGAATCGCTTTTGTGCAGAAAACAGTAACACTTGTTCAGAACGAAAGAAAGCACAGAGCCCCAGATTTTATGTTGTCCTGGAGAGCTTGCAGAGCACTGGGGAAAGGCAGGCAGAGAATTCCCTGCTAGCACCTTCTCTGTGCCTGGGAAGCACAAGTGTTCACATTGCTTCGCAGAATCGCTTTTGTGCAGAAAACAGTAACACTTGTTCAGAACGAAAGAAAGCACAGAGCCCCAGATTTTATGTTGTCCTGGAGAGCTTGCAGAGCACTGGGGAAAGGCAGGCAGAGAATTCCCTGCTAGCACCTTCTCTGTGCCTGGGAAGCACAAGTGTTCACATTGCTTCGCAGAATCGCTTTTGTGCAGAAAACAGTAACACTTGTTCAGAACGAAAGAAAGCACAGAGCCCCAGATTTTATGTTGTCCTGGAGAGCTTGCAGAGCACTGGGGAAAGGCAGGCAGAGAATTCCCTGCTAGCACCTTCTCTGTGCCTGGGAAGCAGAAGTGTTCACATTGCTTCGCAGAATCGCTTTTGTGCAGAAAACAGTAACACTTGTTCAGAACGAAAGAAAGCACAGAGCCCCAGATTTTATGTTGTCCTGGAGAGCTTGCAGAGCACTGGGGAAAGGCAGGCAGAGAATTCCCTGCTAGCACCTTCTCTGTGCCTGGGAAGCACAAGTGTTCACATTGCTTCGCAGAATCGCTTTTGTGCAGAAAACAGTAACACTTGTTCAGAACGAAAGAAAGCACAGAGCCCCAGATTTTATGTTGTCCTGGAGAGCTTGCAGAGCACTGGGGAAAGGCAGGCAGAGAACTCCCTGCTAGCACCTTCTCTGTGCCTGGGAAGCAGAAGTGTTCACATTGCTTTGCAGAATCGCTTTTGTGCAGAAAACAGTAACACTTGTTCAGAACGAAAGAAAGCACAGAGCCCCAGATTTTATGTTGTCCTGGAGAGCTTGCAGAGCACTGGGGAAAGGCAGGCAGAGAATTCCCTGCTAGCACCTTCTCTGTGCCTGGGAAGCACAAGTGTTCACATTGCTTCGCAGAATCGCTTTTGTGCAGAAAACAGTAACACTTGTTCAGAACGAAAGAAAGCACAGAGCCCCAGATTTTATGTTGTCCTGGAGAGCTTGCAGAGCACTGGGGAAAGGCAGGCAGAGAATTCCCTGCTAGCACCTTCTCTGTGCCTGGGAAGCAGAAGTGTTCACATTGCTTTGCAGAATCGCTTTTGTGCAGAAAACAGTAACACTTGTTCAGAACGAAAGAAAGCACAGAGCCCCAGATTTTATGTTGTCCTGGAGAGCTTGCAGAGCACTGGGGAAAGGCAGGCAGAGAATTCCCTGCTAGCACCTTCTCTGTGCCTGGGAAGCAGAAGTGTTCACATTGCTTCGCAGAATCGCTTTTGTGCAGAAAACAGTAACACTTGTTCAGAATGAAAGAAAGCACAGAGCCCCAGATTTTATGTTGTCCTGGAGAGCTTGCAGAGCACTGGGGAAAGGCAGGCAGAGAATTCCCTGCTAGCACCTTCTCTGTGCCTGTTCACATTGCTTCGCAGAATCGCTTTTGTGCAGAAAACAGTAACACTTGTTCAGAACGAAAGAAAGCACAGAGCCCCAGATTTTATGTTGTCCTGGAGAGCTTGCAGAGCACTGGGGAAAGGCAGGCAGAGAATTCCCTGCTAGCACCTTCTCTGTGCCTGGGAAGCAGAAGTGTTCACATTGCTTTGCAGAATCGCTTTTGTGCAGAAAACAGTAACACTTGTTCAGAACGAAAGAAAGCACAGAGCCCCAGATTTTATGTTGTCCTGGAGAGCTTGCAGAGCACTGGGGAAAGGCAGGCAGAGAATTCCCTGCTAGCACCTTCTCTGTGCCTGGGAAGCACAAGTGTTCACATTGCTTCGCAGAATCGCTTTTGTGCAGAAAACAGTAACACTTGTTCAGAACGAAAGAAAGCACAGAGCCCCAGATTTTATGTTGTCCTGGAGAGCTTGCAGAGCACTGGGGAAAGGCAGGCAGAGAATTCCCTGCTAGCACCTTCTCTGTGCCTGGGAAGCACAAGTGTTCACATTGCTTCGCAGAATCGCTTTTGTGCAGAAAACAGTAACACTTGTTCAGAACGAAAGAAAGCACAGAGCCCCAGATTTTAGGTTGTCCTGGAGAGCTTGCAGAGCACTGGGGAAAGGCAGGCAGAGAATTCCCTGCTAGCACCTTCTCTGTGCATGGGAAGCACAAGTGTTCACATTGCTTCGCAGAATCGCTTTTGTGCAGAAAACAGTAACACTTGTTCAGAACGAAAGAAAGCACAGAGCCCCAGATTTTAGGTTGTCCTGGAGAGCTTGCAGAGCACTGGGGAAAGGCAGGCAGAGAACTCCCTGCTAGCACCTTCTCTGTGCCTGGGAAGCAGAAGTGTTCACATTGCTTCGCAGAATCGCTTTTGTGCAGAAAACAGTAACACTTGTTCAGAACGAAAGAAAGCACAGAGCCCCAGATTTTATGTTGTCCTGGAGAGCTTGCAGAGCACTGGGGAAAGGCAGGCAGAGAATTCCCTGCTAGCACCTTCTCTGTGCCTGGGAAGCACAAGTGTTCACATTGCTTTGCAGAATCGCTTTTGTGCAGAAAACAGTAACACTTGTTCAGAACGAAAGACAGCACAGAGCCCCAGATTTTATGTTGTCCTGGAGAGCTTGCAGAGCACTGGGGAAAGGCAGGCAGAGAATTCCCTGCTAGCACCTTCTCTGTGCCTGGGAAGCACAAGTGTTCACATTGCTTTGCAGAATCGCTTTTGTGCAGAAAACAGTAACACTTGTTCAGAACGAAAGACAGCACAGAGCCCCAGATTTGCTGTTGTCCTGGAGAGCTTGCAGAGCACTGGGGAAAGGCAGGCAGAGAATTCCCTGCTAGCACCTTCTCTGTGCCTGGGAAGCACAAGTGTTCACATTGCTTCGCAGAATCGCTTTTGTGCAGAAAACAGTAACACTTGTTCAGAACGAAAGAAAGCACAGAGCCCCAGATTTTATGTTGTCCTGGAGAGCTTGCAGAGCACTGGGGAAAGGCAGGCAGAGAATTCCCTGCTAGCACCTTCTCTGTGCCTGGGAAGCACAAGTGTTCACATTGCTTCGCAGAATCGCTTTTGTGCAGAAAACAGTAACACTTGTTCAGAACGAAAGAAAGCACAGAGCCCCAGATTTTAGGTTGTCCTGGAGAGCTTGCAGAGCACTGGGGAAAGGCAGGCAGAGAATTCCCTGCTAGCACCTTCTCTGTGCCTGGGAAGCACAAGTGTTCACATTGCTTCGCAGAATCGCTTTTGTGCAGAAAACAGTAACACTTGTTCAGAACGAAAGAAAGCACAGAGCCCCAGATTTTATGTTGTCCTGGAGAGCTTGCAGAGCACTGGGGAAAGGCAGGCAGAGAATTCCCTGCTAGCACCTTCTCTGTGCCTGGGAAGCAGAAGTGTTCACATTGCTTCGCAGAATCGCTTTTGTGCAGAAAACAGTAACACTTGTTCAGAACGAAAGAAAGCACAGAGCCCCAGATTTTATGTTGTCCTGGAGAGCTTGCAGAGCACTGGGGAAAGGCAGGCAGAGAATTCCCTGCTAGCACCTTCTCTGTGCCTGTTCACATTGCTTCGCAGAATCGCTTTTGTGCAGAAAACAGTAACACTTGTTCAGAACGAAAGAAAGCACAGAGCCCCAGATTTTATGTTGTCCTGGAGAGCTTGCAGAGCACTGGGGAAAGGCAGGCAGAGAATTCCCTGCTAGCACCTTCTCTGTGCCTGGGAAGCACAAGTGTTCACATTGCTTCGCAGAATCGCTTTTGTGCAGAAAACAGTAACACTTGTTCAGAACGAAAGAAAGCACAGAGCCCCAGATTTTAGGTTGTCCTGGAGAGCTTGCAGAGCACTGGGGAAAGGCAGGCAGAGAATTCCCTGCTAGCACCTTCTCTGTGCCTGGGAAGCACAAGTGTTCACATTGCTTCGCAGAATCGCTTTTGTGCAGAAAACAGTAACACTTGTTCAGAACGAAAGAAAGCACAGAGCCCCAGATTTTAGGTTGTCCTGGAGAGCTTGCAGAGCACTGGGGAAAGGCAGGCAGAGAATTCCCTGCTAGCACCTTCTCTGTGCCTGGGAAGCACAAGTGTTCACATTGCTTCGCAGAATCGCTTTTGTGCAGAAAACAGTAACACTTGTTCAGAACGAAAGAAAGCACAGAGCCCCAGATTTTAGGTTGTCCTGGAGAGCTTGCAGAGCACTGGGGAAAGGCAGGCAGAGAATTCCCTGCTAGCACCTTCTCTGTGCCTGGGAAGCACAAGTGTTCACATTGCTTCGCAGAATCGCTTTTGTGCAGAAAACAGTAACACTTGTTCAGAACGAAAGAAAGCACAGAGCCCCAGATTTTAGGTTGTCCTGGAGAGCTTGCAGAGCACTGGGGAAAGGCAGGCAGAGAATTCCCTGCTAGCACCTTCTCTGTGCCTGGGAAGCACAAGTGTTCACATTGCTTCGCAGAATCGCTTTTGTGCAGAAAACAGTAACACTTGTTCAGAACGAAAGAAAGCACAGAGCCCCAGATTTTATGTTGTCCTGGAGAGCTTGCAGAGCACTGGGGAAAGGCAGGCAGAGAATTCCCTGCTAGCACCTTCTCTGTGCCTGGGAAGCACAAGTGTTCACATTGCTTCGCAGAATCGCTTTTGTGCAGAAAACAGTAACACTTGTTCAGAACGAAAGAAAGCACAGAGCCCCAGATTTTATGTTGTCCTGGAGAGCTTGCAGAGCACTGGGGAAAGGCAGGCAGAGAATTCCCTGCTAGCACCTTCTCTGTGCCTGGGAAGCACAAGTGTTCACATTGCTTCGCAGAATCGCTTTTGTGCAGAAAACAGTAACACTTGTTCAGAACGAAAGAAAGCACAGAGCCCCAGATTTTAGGTTGTCCTGGAGAGCTTGCAGAGCACTGGGGAAAGGCAGGCAGAGAATTCCCTGCTAGCACCTTCTCTGTGCCTGTTCACATTGCTTCGCAGAATCGCTTTTGTGCAGAAAACAGTAACACTTGTTCAGAACGAAAGAAAGCACAGAGCCCCAGATTTTAGGTTGTCCTGGAGAGCTTGCAGAGCACTGGGGAAAGGCAGGCAGAGAATTCCCTGCTAGCACCTTCTCTGTGCCTGGGAAGCACAAGTGTTCACATTGCTTCGCAGAATCGCTTTTGTGCAGAAAACAGTAACACTTGTTCAGAACGAAAGAAAGCACAGAGCCCCAGATTTTATGTTGTCCTGGAGAGCTTGCAGAGCACTGGGGAAAGGCAGGCAGAGAATTCCCTGCTAGCACCTTCTCTGTGCCTGGGAAGCACAAGTGTTCACATTGCTTCGCAGAATCGCTTTTGTGCAGAAAACAGTAACACTTGTTCAGAACGAAAGAAAGCACAGAGCCCCAGATTTTATGTTGTCCTGGAGAGCTTGCAGAGAACTGGGGAAAGGCAGGCAGAGAATTCCCTGCTAGCACCTTCTCTGTGCCTGGGAAGCAGAAGTGTTCACATTGCTTCGCAGAATCGCTTTTGTGCAGAAAACAGTAACACTTGTTCAGAACGAAAGAAAGCACAGAGCCCCAGATTTTATGTTGTCCTGGAGAGCTTGCAGAGCACTGGGGAAAGGCAGGCAGAGAATTCCCTGCTAGCACCTTCTCTGTGCCTGGGAAGCACAAGTGTTCACATTGCTTCGCAGAATCGCTTTTGTGCAGAAAACAGTAACACTTGTTCAGAACGAAAGAAAGCACAGAGCCCCAGATTTTATGTTGTCCTGGAGAGCTTGCAGAGCACTGGGGAAAGGCAGGCAGAGAATTCCCTGCTAGCACCTTCTCTGTGCCTGGGAAGCAGAAGTGTTCGCTTTGCTTCGCAGAATCGCTTTTGTGCAGAAAACAGTAACACTTGTTCAGAACGAAAGAAAGCACAGAGCCCCAGATTTTATGTTGTCCTGGAGAGCTTGCAGAGCACTGGGGAAAGGCAGGCAGAGAATTCCCTGCTAGCACCTTCTCTGTGCCTGGGAAGCAGAAGTGTTCACATTACTTCGCAGAATAGCTTTTGTGCAGAAAACAGTAACACTTGTTCAGAACGAAAGAAAGCACAGAGCCGCAGATTTGCTGTTGTTCTGGAGAGCTTGCAGAGCACTGGGGAAAGGCAGGCAGAGAATTCCCTGCTAGCACCTTCTCTGTGCCTGGGAAGCACAAGTGTTCACATTGCTTTGCAGAATCGCTTTTGTGCAGAAAACAGTAACACTTGTTCAGAACGAAAGAAAGCACAGAGCCCCAGATTTTATGTTGTCCTGGAGAGCTTGCAGAGCACTGGGGAAAGGCAGGCAGAGAATTCCCTGCTAGCACCTTCTCTGTGCCTGGGAAGCACAAGTGTTCACATTGCTTCGCAGAATCGCTTTTGTGCAGAAAACAGTAACACTTGTTCAGAACGAAAGAAAGCACAGAGCCCCAGATTTTATGTTGTCCTGGAGAGCTTGCAGAGAACTGGGGAAAGGCAGGCAGAGAATTCCCTGCTAGCACCTTCTCTGTGCCTGGGAAGCAGAAGTGTTCACATTGCTTTGCAGAATCGCTTTTGTGCAGAAAACAGTAACACTTGTTCAGAACGAAAGAAAGCACAGAGCCCCAGATTTTATGTTGTCCTGGAGAGCTTGCAGAGCACTGGGGAAAGGCAGGCAGAGAATTCCCTGCTAGCACCTTCTCTGTGCCTGGGAAGCACAAGTGTTCACATTGCTTCGCAGAATCGCTTTTGTGCAGAAAACAGTAACACTTGTTCAGAACGAAAGAAAGCACAGAGCCCCAGATTTTATGTTGTCCTGGAGAGCTTGCAGAGCACTGGGGAAAGGCAGGCAGAGAATTCCCTGCTAGCACCTTCTCTGTGCCTGGGAAGCAGAAGTGTTCGCTTTGCTTCGCAGAATCGCTTTTGTGCAGAAAACAGTAACACTTGTTCAGAACGAAAGAAAGCACAGAGCCCCAGATTTTATGTTGTCCTGGAGAGCTTGCAGAGCACTGGGGAAAGGCAGGCAGAGAATTCCCTGCTAGCACCTTCTCTGTGCCTGGGAAGCACAAGTGTTCACATTGCTTCGCAGAATCGCTTTTGTGCAGAAAACAGTAACACTTGTTCAGAACGAAAGAAAGCACAGAGCCCCAGATTTTAGGTTGTCCTGGAGAGCTTGCAGAGCACTGGGGAAAGGCAGGCAGAGAATTCCCTGCTAGCACCTTCTCTGTGCCTGGGAAGCACAAGTGTTCACATTGCTTCGCAGAATCGCTTTTGTGCAGAAAACAGTAACACTTGTTCAGAACGAAAGAAAGCACAGAGCCCCAGATTTTAGGTTGTCCTGGAGAGCTTGCAGAGCACTGGGGAAAGGCAGGCAGAGAATTCCCTGCTAGCACCTTCTCTGTGCCTGGGAAGCACAAGTGTTCACATTGCTTCGCAGAATCGCTTTTGTGCAGAAAACAGTAACACTTGTTCAGAACGAAAGAAAGCACAGAGCCCCAGATTTTAGGTTGTCCTGGAGAGCTTGCAGAGCACTGGGGAAAGGCAGGCAGAGAATTCCCTGCTAGCACCTTCTCTGTGCCTGGGAAGCACAAGTGTTCACATTGCTTCGCAGAATCGCTTTTGTGCAGAAAACAGTAACACTTGTTCAGAACGAAAGAAAGCACAGAGCCCCAGATTTTAGGTTGTCCTGGAGAGCTTGCAGAGCACTGGGGAAAGGCAGGCAGAGAATTCCCTGCTAGCACCTTCTCTGTGCCTGGGAAGCACAAGTGTTCACATTGCTTCGCAGAATCGCTTTTGTGCAGAAAACAGTAACACTTGTTCAGAACGAAAGAAAGCACAGAGCCCCAGATTTTATGTTGTCCTGGAGAGCTTGCAGAGCACTGGGGAAAGGCAGGCAGAGAATTCCCTGCTAGCACCTTCTCTGTGCCTGGGAAGCACAAGTGTTCACATTGCTTCGCAGAATCGCTTTTGTGCAGAAAACAGTAACACTTGTTCAGAACGAAAGAAAGCACAGAGCCCCAGATTTTATGTTGTCCTGGAGAGCTTGCAGAGCACTGGGGAAAGGCAGGCAGAGAATTCCCTGCTAGCACCTTCTCTGTGCCTGGGAAGCACAAGTGTTCACATTGCTTCGCAGAATCGCTTTTGTGCAGAAAACAGTAACACTTGTTCAGAACGAAAGAAAGCACAGAGCCCCAGATTTTAGGTTGTCCTGGAGAGCTTGCAGAGCACTGGGGAAAGGCAGGCAGAGAATTCCCTGCTAGCACCTTCTCTGTGCCTGTTCACATTGCTTCGCAGAATCGCTTTTGTGCAGAAAACAGTAACACTTGTTCAGAACGAAAGAAAGCACAGAGCCCCAGATTTTAGGTTGTCCTGGAGAGCTTGCAGAGCACTGGGGAAAGGCAGGCAGAGAATTCCCTGCTAGCACCTTCTCTGTGCCTGGGAAGCACAAGTGTTCACATTGCTTCGCAGAATCGCTTTTGTGCAGAAAACAGTAACACTTGTTCAGAACGAAAGAAAGCACAGAGCCCCAGATTTGCTGTTGTCCTGGAGAGCTTGCAGAGCACTGGGGAAAGGCAGGCAGAGAATTCCCTGCTAGCACCTTCTCTGTGCCTGGGAAGCACAAGTGTTCACATTGCTTCGCAGAATCGCTTTTGTGCAGAAAACAGTAACACTTGTTCAGAACGAAAGAAAGCACAGAGCCCCAGATTTTATGTTGTCCTGGAGAGCTTGCAGAGAACTGGGGAAAGGCAGGCAGAGAATTCCCTGCTAGCACCTTCTCTGTGCCTGGGAAGCAGAAGTGTTCACATTGCTTTGCAGAATCGCTTTTGTGCAGAAAACAGTAACACTTGTTCAGAACGAAAGAAAGCACAGAGCCCCAGATTTTATGTTGTCCTGGAGAGCTTGCAGAGCACTGGGGAAAGGCAGGCAGAGAATTCCCTGCTAGCACCTTCTCTGTGCCTGGGAAGCACAAGTGTTCACATTGCTTCGCAGAATCGCTTTTGTGCAGAAAACAGTAACACTTGTTCAGAACGAAAGAAAGCACAGAGCCCCAGATTTTAGGTTGTCCTGGAGAGCTTGCAGAGCACTGGGGAAAGGCAGGCAGAGAATTCCCTGCTAGCACCTTCTCTGTGCCTGGGAAGCACAAGTGTTCACATTGCTTTGCAGAATCGCTTTTGTGCAGAAAACAGTAACACTTGTTCAGAACGAAAGAAAGCACAGAGCCCCAGATTTTAGGTTGTCCTGGAGAGCTTGCAGAGCACTGGGGAAAGGCAGGCAGAGAATTCCCTGCTAGCACCTTCTCTGTGCCTGGGAAGCACAAGTGTTCACATTGCTTCGCAGAATCGCTTTTGTGCAGAAAACAGTAACACTTGTTCAGAACGAAAGAAAGCACAGAGCCCCAGATTTTAGGTTGTCCTGGAGAGCTTGCAGAGCACTGGGGAAAGGCAGGCAGAGAATTCCCTGCTAGCACCTTCTCTGTGCCTGGGAAGCACAAGTGTTCACATTGCTTCGCAGAATCGCTTTTGTGCAGAAAACAGTAACACTTGTTCAGAACGAAAGAAAGCACAGAGCCCCAGATTTTAGGTTGTCCTGGAGAGCTTGCAGAGCACTGGGGAAAGGCAGGCAGAGAATTCCCTGCTAGCACCTTCTCTGTGCCTGGGAAGCACAAGTGTTCACATTGCTTCGCAGAATCGCTTTTGTGCAGAAAACAGTAACACTTGTTCAGAACGAAAGAAAGCACAGAGCCCCAGATTTTAGGTTGTCCTGGAGAGCTTGCAGAGCACTGGGGAAAGGCAGGCAGAGAATTCCCTGCTAGCACCTTCTCTGTGCCTGGGAAGCACAAGTGTTCACATTGCTTCGCAGAATCGCTTTTGTGCAGAAAACAGTAACACTTGTTCAGAACGAAAGAAAGCACAGAGCCCCAGATTTTAGGTTGTCCTGGAGAGCTTGCAGAGCACTGGGGAAAGGCAGGCAGAGAATTCCCTGCTAGCACCTTCTCTGTGCCTGGGAAGCAGAAGTGTTCACATTGCTTCGCAGAATCGCTTTTGTGCAGAAAACAGTAACACTTGTTCAGAACGAAAGAAAGCACAGAGCCCCAGATTTTAGGTTGTCCTGGAGAGCTTGCAGAGCACTGGGGAAAGGCAGGCAGAGAATTCCCTGCTAGCACCTTCTCTGTGCCTGGGAAGCACAAGTGTTCACATTGCTTCGCAGAATCGCTTTTGTGCAGAAAACAGTAACACTTGTTCAGAACGAAAGAAAGCACAGAGCCCCAGATTTTAGGTTGTCCTGGAGAGCTTGCAGAGCACTGGGGAAAGGCAGGCAGAGAATTCCCTGCTAGCACCTTCTCTGTGCCTGCCATGTTCACATTGCTTCGCAGAATCGCTTTTGTGCAGAAAACAGTAACACTTGTTCAGAACGAAAGAAAGCACAGAGCCCCAGATTTTAGGTTGTCCTGGAGAGCTTGCAGAGCACTGGGGAAAGGCAGGCAGAGAATTCCCTGCTAGCACCTTCTCTGTGCCTGGGAAGCACAAGTGTTCACATTGCTTCGCAGAATCGCTTTTGTGCAGAAAACAGTAACACTTGTTCAGAACGAAAGAAAGCACAGAGCCCCAGATTTTAGGTTGTCCTGGAGAGCTTGCAGAGCACTGGGGAAAGGCAGGCAGAGAATTCCCTGCTAGCACCTTCTCTGTGCCTGGGAAGCACAAGTGTTCACATTGCTTCGCAGAATCGCTTTTGTGCAGAAAACAGTAACACTTGTTCAGAACGAAAGAAAGCACAGAGCCCCAGATTTTAGGTTGTCCTGGAGAGCTTGCAGAGCACTGGGGAAAGGCAGGCAGAGAATTCCCTGCTAGCACCTTCTCTGTGCCTGGGAAGCACAAGTGTTCACATTGCTTCGCAGAATCGCTTTTGTGCAGAAAACAGTAACACTTGTTCAGAACGAAAGAAAGCACAGAGCCCCAGATTTTAGGTTGTCCTGGAGAGCTTGCAGAGCACTGGGGAAAGGCAGGCAGAGAATTCCCTGCTAGCACCTTCTCTGTGCCTGGGAAGCACAAGTGTTCACATTGCTTCGCAGAATCGCTTTTGTGCAGAAAACAGTAACACTTGTTCAGAACGAAAGAAAGCACAGAGCCCCAGATTTTAGGTTGTCCTGGAGAGCTTGCAGAGCACTGGGGAAAGGCAGGCAGAGAATTCCCTGCTAGCACCTTCTCTGTGCCTGGGAAGCACAAGTGTTCACATTGCTTCGCAGAATCGCTTTTGTGCAGAAAACAGTAACACTTGTTCAGAACGAAAGAAAGCACAGAGCCCCAGATGTTGTCCTGGAGAGCTTGCAGAGCACTGGGGAAAGGCAGGCAGAGAATTCCCTGCTAGCACCTTCTCTGTGCCTGGGAAGCACAAGTGTTCACATTGCTTCGCAGAATCGCTTTTGTGCAGAAAACAGTAACACTTGTTCAGAACGAAAGAAAGCACAGAGCCCCAGATTTTATGTTGTCCTGGAGAGCTTGCAGAGCACTGGGGAAAGGCAGGCAGAGAATTCCCTGCTAGCACCTTCTCTGTGCCTGGGAAGCACAAGTGTTCACATTGCTTCGCAGAATCGCTTTTGTGCAGAAAACAGTAACACTTGTTCAGAACGAAAGAAAGCACAGAGCCCCAGATTTTATGTTGTCCTGGAGAGCTTGCAGAGCACTGGGGAAAGGCAGGCAGAGAATTCCCTGCTAGCACCTTCTCTGTGCCTGGGAAGCAGAAGTGTTCACATTGCTTCGCAGAATCGCTTTTGTGCAGAAAACAGTAACACTTGTTCAGAACGAAAGAAAGCACAGAGCCCCAGATTTTATGTTGTCCTGGAGAGCTTGCAGAGCACTGGGGAAAGGCAGGCAGAGAACTCCCTGCTAGCACCTTCTCTGTGCCTGGGAAGCAGAAGTGTTCACATTGCTTCGCAGAATCGCTTTTGTGCAGAAAACAGTAACACTTGTTCAGAACGAAAGAAAGCACAGAGCCCCAGATTTTATGTTGTCCTGGAGAGCTTGCAGAGCACTGGGGAAAGGCAGGCAGAGAATTCCCTGCTAGCACCTTCTCTGTGCCTGGGAAGCACAAGTGTTCACATTGCTTCGCAGAATCGCTTTTGTGCAGAAAACAGTAACACTTGTTCAGAACGAAAGAAAGCACAGAGCCCCAGATTTTATGTTGTCCTGGAGAGCTTGCAGAGCACTGGGGAAAGGCAGGCAGAGAATTCCCTGCTAGCACCTTCTCTGTGCCTGGGAAGCAGAAGTGTTCACATTGCTTTGCAGAATCGCTTTTGTGCAGAAAACAGTAACACTTGTTCAGAACCAAAGAAAGCACAGAGCCCCAGATTTTATGTTGTCCTGGAGAGCTTGCAGAGCACTGGGGAAAGGCAGGCAGAGAATTCCCTGCTAGCACCTTCTCTGTGCCTGGGAAGCAGAAGTGTTCACATTGCTTCGCAGAATCGCTTTTGTGCAGAAAACAGTAACACTTGTTCAGAACGAAAGAAAGCACAGAGCCCCAGATTTTATGTTGTCCTGGAGAGCTTGCAGAGCACTGGGGAAAGGCAGGCAGAGAATTCCCTGCTAGCACCTTCTCTGTGCCTGTTCACATTGCTTCGCAGAATCGCTTTTGTGCAGAAAACAGTAACACTTGTTCAGAACGAAAGAAAGCACAGAGCCCCAGATTTTATGTTGTCCTGGAGAGCTTGCAGAGCACTGGGGAAAGGCAGGCAGAGAATTCCCTGCTAGCACCTTCTCTGTGCCTGGGAAGCAGAAGTGTTCACATTGCTTTGCAGAATCGCTTTTGTGCAGAAAACAGTAACACTTGTTCAGAACGAAAGAAAGCACAGAGCCCCAGATTTTATGTTGTCCTGGAGAGCTTGCAGAGCACTGGGGAAAGGCAGGCAGAGAATTCCCTGCTAGCACCTTCTCTGTGCCTGGGAAGCACAAGTGTTCACATTGCTTCGCAGAATCGCTTTTGTGCAGAAAACAGTAACACTTGTTCAGAACGAAAGAAAGCACAGAGCCCCAGATTTTATGTTGTCCTGGAGAGCTTGCAGAGCACTGGGGAAAGGCAGGCAGAGAATTCCCTGCTAGCACCTTCTCTGTGCCTGGGAAGCACAAGTGTTCACATTGCTTCGCAGAATCGCTTTTGTGCAGAAAACAGTAACACTTGTTCAGAACGAAAGAAAGCACAGAGCCCCAGATTTTAGGTTGTCCTGGAGAGCTTGCAGAGCACTGGGGAAAGGCAGGCAGAGAATTCCCTGCTAGCACCTTCTCTGTGCATGGGAAGCAGAAGTGTTCACATTGCTTCGCAGAATCGCTTTTGTGCAGAAAACAGTAACACTTGTTCAGAACGAAAGAAAGCACAGAGCCCCAGATTTTAGGTTGTCCTGGAGAGCTTGCAGAGCACTGGGGAAAGGCAGGCAGAGAACTCCCTGCTAGCACCTTCTCTGTGCCTGGGAAGCAGAAGTGTTCACATTGCTTCGCAGAATCGCTTTTGTGCAGAAAACAGTAACACTTGTTCAGAACGAAAGAAAGCACAGAGCCCCAGATTTTATGTTGTCCTGGAGAGCTTGCAGAGCACTGGGGAAAGGCAGGCAGAGAATTCCCTGCTAGCACCTTCTCTGTGCCTGGGAAGCACAAGTGTTCACATTGCTTCGCAGAATCGCTTTTGTGCAGAAAACAGTAACACTTGTTCAGAACGAAAGAAAGCACAGAGCCCCAGATTTTATGTTGTCCTGGAGAGCTTGCAGAGCACTGGGGAAAGGCAGGCAGAGAATTCCCTGCTAGCACCTTCTCTGTGCCTGGGAAGCACAAGTGTTCACATTGCTTTGCAGAATCGCTTTTGTGCAGAAAACAGTAACACTTGTTCAGAACGAAAGACAGCACAGAGCCCCAGATTTTATGTTGTCCTGGAGAGCTTGCAGAGCACTGGGGAAAGGCAGGCAGAGAATTCCCTGCTAGCACCTTCTCTGTGCCTGGGAAGCACAAGTGTTCACATTGCTTCGCAGAATCGCTTTTGTGCAGAAAACAGTAACACTTGTTCAGAACGAAAGAAAGCACAGAGCCCCAGATTTTATGTTGTCCTGGAGAGCTTGCAGAGCACTGGGGAAAGGCAGGCAGAGAATTCCCTGCTAGCACCTTCTCTGTGCCTGGGAAGCACAAGTGTTCACATTGCTTCGCAGAATCGCTTTTGTGCAGAAAACAGTAACACTTGTTCAGAACGAAAGAAAGCACAGAGCCCCAGATTTTAGGTTGTCCTGGAGAGCTTGCAGAGCACTGGGGAAAGGCAGGCAGAGAATTCCCTGCTAGCACCTTCTCTGTGCCTGGGAAGCACAAGTGTTCACATTGCTTCGCAGAATCGCTTTTGTGCAGAAAACAGTAACACTTGTTCAGAACGAAAGAAAGCACAGAGCCCCAGATTTTAGGTTGTCCTGGAGAGCTTGCAGAGCACTGGGGAAAGGCAGGCAGAGAATTCCCTGCTAGCACCTTCTCTGTGCCTGGGAAGCACAAGTGTTCACATTGCTTCGCAGAATCGCTTTTGTGCAGAAAACAGTAACACTTGTTCAGAACGAAAGAAAGCACAGAGCCCCAGATTTTATGTTGTCCTGGAGAGCTTGCAGAGCACTGGGGAAAGGCAGGCAGAGAATTCCCTGCTAGCACCTTCTCTGTGCCTGGGAAGCACAAGTGTTCACATTGCTTCGCAGAATCGCTTTTGTGCAGAAAACAGTAACACTTGTTCAGAACGAAAGAAAGCACAGAGCCCCAGATTTTAGGTTGTCCTGGAGAGCTTGCAGAGCACTGGGGAAAGGCAGGCAGAGAATTCCCTGCTAGCACCTTCTCTGTGCCTGGGAAGCACAAGTGTTCACATTGCTTCGCAGAATCGCTTTTGTGCAGAAAACAGTAACACTTGTTCAGAACGAAAGAAAGCACAGAGCCCCAGATTTTAGGTTGTCCTGGAGAGCTTGCAGAGCACTGGGGAAAGGCAGGCAGAGAACTCCCTGCTAGCACCTTATCTGTGCCTGGGAAGCACAAGTGTTCACATTGCTTCGCAGAATCGCTTTTGTGCAGAAAACAGTAACACTTGTTCAGAACGAAAGAAAGCACAGAGCCCCAGATTTTATGTTGTCCTGGAGAGCTTGCAGAGCACTGGGGAAAGGCAGGCAGAGAATTCCCTGCTAGCACCTTCTCTGTGCCTGGGAAGCAGAAGTGTTCACATTGCTTCGCAGAATCGCTTTTGTGCAGAAAACAGTAACACTTGTTCAGAACGAAAGAAAGCACAGAGCCCCAGATTTTATGTTGTCCTGGAGAGCTTGCAGAGCACTGGGGAAAGGCAGGCAGAGAATTCCCTGCTAGCACCTTCTCTGTGCCTGGGAAGCACAAGTGTTCACATTGCTTCGCAGAATCGCTTTTGTGCAGAAAACAGTAACACTTGTTCAGAACGAAAGAAAGCACAGAGCCCCAGATTTTATGTTGTCCTGGAGAGCTTGCAGAGCACTGGGGAAAGGCAGGCAGAGAATTCCCTGCTAGCACCTTCTCTGTGCCTGGGAAGCAGAAGTGTTCACATTGCTTCGCAGAATCGCTTTTGTGCAGAAAACAGTAACACTTGTTCAGAACGAAAGAAAGCACAGAGCCCCAGATTTTATGTTGTCCTGGAGAGCTTGCAGAGCACTGGGGAAAGGCAGGCAGAGAATTCCCTGCTAGCACCTTCTCTGTGCCTGTTCACATTGCTTCGCAGAATCGCTTTTGTGCAGAAAACAGTAACACTTGTTCAGAACGAAAGAAAGCACAGAGCCCCAGATTTTATGTTGTCCTGGAGAGCTTGCAGAGCACTGGGGAAAGGCAGGCAGAGAATTCCCTGCTAGCACCTTCTCTGTGCCTGGGAAGCACAAGTGTTCACATTGCTTCGCAGAATCGCTTTTGTGCAGAAAACAGTAACACTTGTTCAGAACGAAAGAAAGCACAGAGCCCCAGATTTTATGTTGTCCTGGAGAGCTTGCAGAGCACTGGGGAAAGGCAGGCAGAGAATTCCCTGCTAGCACCTTCTCTGTGCCTGGGAAGCACAAGTGTTCACATTGCTTCGCAGAATCGCTTTTGTGCAGAAAACAGTAACACTTGTTCAGAACGAAAGAAAGCATAGAGCCCCAGATTTTAGGTTGTCCTGGAGAGCTTGCAGAGCACTGGGGAAAGGCAGGCAGAGAATTCCCTGCTAGCACCTTCTCTGTGCCTGGGAAGCACAAGTGTTCACATTGCTTCGCAGAATCGCTTTTGTGCAGAAAACAGTAACACTTGTTCAGAACGAAAGAAAGCACAGAGCCCCAGATTTTAGGTTGTCCTGGAGAGCTTGCAGAGCACTGGGGAAAGGCAGGCAGAGAATTCCCTGCTAGCACCTTCTCTGTGCCTGGGAAGCACAAGTGTTCACATTGCTTCGCAGAATCGCTTTTGTGCAGAAAACAGTAACACTTGTTCAGAACGAAAGAAAGCACAGAGCCCCAGATTTTAGGTTGTCCTGGAGAGCTTGCAGAGCACTGGGGAAAGGCAGGCAGAGAATTCCCTGCTAGCACCTTCTCTGTGCCTGGGAAGCACAAGTGTTCACATTGCTTCGCAGAATCGCTTTTGTGCAGAAAACAGTAACACTTGTTCAGAACGAAAGAAAGCACAGAGCCCCAGATTTTAGGTTGTCCTGGAGAGCTTGCAGAGCACTGGGGAAAGGCAGGCAGAGAATTCCCTGCTAGCACCTTCTCTGTGCCTGGGAAGCACAAGTGTTCACATTGCTTCGCAGAATCGCTTTTGTGCAGAAAACAGTAACACTTGTTCAGAACGAAAGAAAGCACAGAGCCCCAGATTTTATGTTGTCCTGGAGAGCTTGCAGAGCACTGGGGAAAGGCAGGCAGAGAATTCCCTGCTAGCACCTTCTCTGTGCCTGGGAAGCACAAGTGTTCACATTGCTTCGCAGAATCGCTTTTGTGCAGAAAACAGTAACACTTGTTCAGAACGAAAGAAAGCACAGAGCCCCAGATTTGCTGTTGTCCTGGAGAGCTTGCAGAGCACTGGGGAAAGGCAGGCAGAGAATTCCCTGCTAGCACCTTCTCTGTGCCTGGGAAGCACAAGTGTTCACATTGCTTCGCAGAATCGCTTTTGTGCAGAAAACAGTAACACTTGTTCAGAACGAAAGAAAGCACAGAGCCCCAGATTTTATGTTGTCCTGGAGAGCTTGCAGAGCACTGGGGAAAGGCAGGCAGAGAACTCCCTGCTAGCACCTTATCTGTGCCTGGGAAGCAGAAGTGTTCACATTGCTTCGCAGAATCGCTTTTGTGCAGAAAACAGTAACACTTGTTCAGAACGAAAGAAAGCACAGAGCCCCAGATTTTATGTTGTCCTGGAGAGCTTGCAGAGCACTGGGGAAAGGCAGGCAGAGAATTCCCTGCTAGCACCTTCTCTGTGCCTGGGAAGCAGAAGTGTTCACATTGCTTTGCAGAATCGCTTTTGTGCAGAAAACAGTAACACTTGTTCAGAACGAAAGAAAGCACAGAGCCCCAGATTTTATGTTGTCCTGGAGAGCTTGCAGAGCACTGGGGAAAGGCAGGCAGAGAATTCCCTGCTAGCACCTTCTCTGTGCCTGGGAAGCACAAGTGTTCACATTGCTTCGCAGAATCGCTTTTGTGCAGAAAACAGTAACACTTGTTCAGAACGAAAGAAAGCACAGAGCCCCAGATTTTAGGTTGTCCTGGAGAGCTTGCAGAGCACTGGGGAAAGGCAGGCAGAGAATTCCCTGCTAGCACCTTCTCTGTGCCTGGGAAGCAGAAGTGTTCACATTGCTTCGCAGAATCGCTTTTGTGCAGAAAACAGTAACACTTGTTCAGAACGAAAGAAAGCACAGAGCCCCAGATTTTATGTTGTCCTGGAGAGCTTGCAGAGCACTGGGGAAAGGCAGGCAGAGAATTCCCTGCTAGCACCTTCTCTGTGCCTGGGAAGCACAAGTGTTCACATTGCTTCGCAGAATCGCTTTTGTGCAGAAAACAGTAACACTTGTTCAGAACGAAAGAAAGCACAGAGCCCCAGATTTTAGGTTGTCCTGGAGAGCTTGCAGAGCACTGGGGAAAGGCAGGCAGAGAATTCCCTGCTAGCACCTTCTCTGTGCCTGGGAAGCACAAGTGTTCACATTGCTTCGCAGAATCGCTTTTGTGCAGAAAACAGTAACACTTGTTCAGAACGAAAGAAAGCACAGAGCCCCAGATTTTAGGTTGTCCTGGAGAGCTTGCAGAGCACTGGGGAAAGGCAGGCAGAGAATTCCCTGCTAGCACCTTCTCTGTGCCTGGGAAGCACAAGTGTTCACATTGCTTCGCAGAATCGCTTTTGTGCAGAAAACAGTAACACTTGTTCAGAACGAAAGAAAGCACAGAGCCCCAGATTTTAGGTTGTCCTGGAGAGCTTGCAGAGCACTGGGGAAAGGCAGGCAGAGAATTCCCTGCTAGCACCTTCTCTGTGCCTGGGAAGCACAAGTGTTCACATTGCTTCGCAGAATCGCTTTTGTGCAGAAAACAGTAACACTTGTTCAGAACGAAAGAAAGCACAGAGCCCCAGATTTTATGTTGTCCTGGAGAGCTTGCAGAGCACTGGGGAAAGGCAGGCAGAGAATTCCCTGCTAGCACCTTCTCTGTGCCTGGGAAGCACAAGTGTTCACATTGCTTCGCAGAATCGCTTTTGTGCAGAAAACAGTAACACTTGTTCAGAACGAAAGAAAGCACAGAGCCCCAGATTTTATGTTGTCCTGGAGAGCTTGCAGAGCACTGGGGAAAGGCAGGCAGAGAATTCCCTGCTAGCACCTTCTCTGTGCCTGGGAAGCACAAGTGTTCACATTGCTTCGCAGAATCGCTTTTGTGCAGAAAACAGTAACACTTGTTCAGAACGAAAGAAAGCACAGAGCCCCAGATTTTATGTTGTCCTGGAGAGCTTGCAGAGCACTGGGGAAAGGCAGGCAGAGAATTCCCTGCTAGCACCTTCTCTGTGCCTGTTCACATTGCTTCGCAGAATCGCTTTTGTGCAGAAAACAGTAACACTTGTTCAGAACGAAAGAAAGCACAGAGCCCCAGATTTTATGTTGTCCTGGAGAGCTTGCAGAGCACTGGGGAAAGGCAGGCAGAGAATTCCCTGCTAGCACCTTCTCTGTGCCTGGGAAGCACAAGTGTTCACATTGCTTTGCAGAATCGCTTTTGTGCAGAAAACAGTAACACTTGTTCAGAACGAAAGAAAGCACAGAGCCCCAGATTTTATGTTGTCCTGGAGAGCTTGCAGAGCACTGGGGAAAGGCAGGCAGAGAATTCCCTGCTAGCACCTTCTCTGTGCCTGGGAAGCACAAGTGTTCACATTGCTTCGCAGAATCGCTTTTGTGCAGAAAACAGTAACACTTGTTCAGAACGAAAGAAAGCACAGAGCCCCAGATTTTATGTTGTCCTGGAGAGCTTGCAGAGCACTGGGGAAAGGCAGGCAGAGAATTCCCTGCTAGCACCTTCTCTGTGCCTGGGAAGCAGAAGTGTTCACATTGCTTCGCAGAATCGCTTTTGTGCAGAAAACAGTAACACTTGTTCAGAACGAAAGAAAGCACAGAGCCCCAGATTTTATGTTGTCCTGGAGAGCTTGCAGAGCACTGGGGAAAGGCAGGCAGAGAATTCCCTGCTAGCACCTTCTCTGTGCCTGGGAAGCACAAGTGTTCACATTGCTTCGCAGAATCGCTTTTGTGCAGAAAACAGTAACACTTGTTCAGAACGAAAGAAAGCACAGAGCCCCAGATTTTAGGTTGTCCTGGAGAGCTTGCAGAGCACTGGGGAAAGGCAGGCAGAGAATTCCCTGCTAGCACCTTCTCTGTGCCTGGGAAGCACAAGTGTTCACATTGCTTCGCAGAATCGCTTTTGTGCAGAAAACAGTAACACTTGTTCAGAACGAAAGAAAGCACAGAGCCCCAGATTTTATGTTGTCCTGGAGAGCTTGCAGAGCACTGGGGAAAGGCAGGCAGAGAATTCCCTGCTAGCACCTTCTCTGTGCCTGGGAAGCACAAGTGTTCACATTGCTTCGCAGAATCGCTTTTGTGCAGAAAACAGTAACACTTGTTCAGAACGAAAGAAAGCACAGAGCCCCAGATTTGCTGTTGTCCTGGAGAGCTTGCAGAGCACTGGGGAAAGGCAGGCAGAGAATTCCCTGCTAGCACCTTCTCTGTGCCTGGGAAGCACAAGTGTTCACATTGCTTCGCAGAATCGCTTTTGTGCAGAAAACAGTAACACTTGTTCAGAACGAAAGAAAGCACAGAGCCCCAGATTTTATGTTGTCCTGGAGAGCTTGCAGAGCACTGGGGAAAGGCAGGCAGAGAACTCCCTGCTAGCACCTTATCTGTGCCTGGGAAGCAGAAGTGTTCACATTGCTTCGCAGAATCGCTTTTGTGCAGAAAACAGTAACACTTGTTCAGAACGAAAGAAAGCACAGAGCCCCAGATTTTATGTTGTCCTGGAGAGCTTGCAGAGCACTGGGGAAAGGCAGGCAGAGAATTCCCTGCTAGCACCTTCTCTGTGCCTGGGAAGCACAAGTGTTCACATTGCTTCGCAGAATCGCTTTTGTGCAGAAAACAGTAACACTTGTTCAGAACGAAAGAAAGCACAGAGCCCCAGATTTTATGTTGTCCTGGAGAGCTTGCAGAGCACTGGGGAAAGGCAGGCAGAGAATTCCCTGCTAGCACCTTCTCTGTGCCTGGGAAGCACAAGTGTTCACATTGCTTCGCAGAATCGCTTTTGTGCAGAAAACAGTAACACTTGTTCAGAACGAAAGAAAGCACAGAGCCCCAGATTTTATGTTGTCCTGGAGAGCTTGCAGAGCACTGGGGAAAGGCAGGCAGAGAATTCCCTGCTAGCACCTTCTCTGTGCCTGGGAAGCACAAGTGTTCACATTGCTTCGCAGAATCGCTTTTGTGCAGAAAACAGTAACACTTGTTCAGAACGAAAGAAAGCACAGAGCCCCAGATTTTATGTTGTCCTGGAGAGCTTGCAGAGCACTGGGGAAAGGCAGGCAGAGAATTCCCTGCTAGCACCTTCTCTGTGCCTGGGAAGCAGAAGTGTTCACATTGCTTCGCAGAATCGCTTTTGTGCAGAAAACAGTAACACTTGTTCAGAACGAAAGAAAGCACAGAGCCCCAGATTTTATGTTGTCCTGGAGAGCTTGCAGAGCACTGGGGAAAGGCAGGCAGAGAATTCCCTGCTAGCACCTTCTCTGTGCCTGTTCACATTGCTTCGCAGAATCGCTTTTGTGCAGAAAACAGTAACACTTGTTCAGAACGAAAGAAAGCACAGAGCCCCAGATTTTATGTTGTCCTGGAGAGCTTGCAGAGCACTGGGGAAAGGCAGGCAGAGAATTCCCTGCTAGCACCTTCTCTGTGCCTGGGAAGCACAAGTGTTCACATTGCTTTCGCAGAATCGCTTTTGTGCAGAAAACAGTAACACTTGTTCAGAACGAAAGAAAGCACAGAGCCCCAGATTTTATGTTGTCCTGGAGAGCTTGCAGAGCACTGGGGAAAGGCAGGCAGAGAATTCCCTGCTAGCACCTTCTCTGTGCCTGGGAAGCACAAGTGTTCACATTGCTTCGCAGAATCGCTTTTGTGCAGAAAACAGTAACACTTGTTCAGAACGAAAGAAAGCACAGAGCCCCAGATTTTATGTTGTCCTGGAGAGCTTGCAGAGCACTGGGGAAAGGCAGGCAGAGAATTCCCTGCTAGCACCTTCTCTGTGCCTGGGAAGCAGAAGTGTTCACATTGCTTCGCAGAATCGCTTTTGTGCAGAAAACAGTAACACTTGTTCAGAACGAAAGAAAGCACAGAGCCCCAGATTTTATGTTGTCCTGGAGAGCTTGCAGAGCACTGGGGAAAGGCAGGCAGAGAATTCCCTGCTAGCACCTTCTCTGTGCCTGGGAAGCACAAGTGTTCACATTGCTTCGCAGAATCGCTTTTGTGCAGAAAACAGTAACACTTGTTCAGAACGAAAGAAAGCACAGAGCCCCAGATTTTAGGTTGTCCTGGAGAGCTTGCAGAGCACTGGGGAAAGGCAGGCAGAGAATTCCCTGCTAGCACCTTCTCTGTGCCTGGGAAGCACAAGTGTTCACATTGCTTCGCAGAATCGCTTTTGTGCAGAAAACAGTAACACTTGTTCAGAACGAAAGAAAGCACAGAGCCCCAGATTTTATGTTGTCCTGGAGAGCTTGCAGAGCACTGGGGAAAGGCAGGCAGAGAATTCCCTGCTAGCACCTTCTCTGTGCCTGGGAAGCACAAGTGTTCACATTGCTTCGCAGAATCGCTTTTGTGCAGAAAACAGTAACACTTGTTCAGAACGAAAGAAAGCACAGAGCCCCAGATTTGCTGTTGTCCTGGAGAGCTTGCAGAGCACTGGGGAAAGGCAGGCAGAGAATTCCCTGCTAGCACCTTCTCTGTGCCTGGGAAGCACAAGTGTTCACATTGCTTCGCAGAATCGCTTTTGTGCAGAAAACAGTAACACTTGTTCAGAACGAAAGAAAGCACAGAGCCCCAGATTTTATGTTGTCCTGGAGAGCTTGCAGAGCACTGGGGAAAGGCAGGCAGAGAACTCCCTGCTAGCACCTTCTCTGTGCCTGGGAAGCAGAAGTGTTCACATTGCTTCGCAGAATCGCTTTTGTGCAGAAAACAGTAACACTTGTTCAGAACGAAAGAAAGCACAGAGCCCCAGATTTTATGTTGTCCTGGAGAGCTTGCAGAGCACTGGGGAAAGGCAGGCAGAGAATTCCCTGCTAGCACCTTCTCTGTGCCTGGGAAGCACAAGTGTTCACATTGCTTCGCAGAATCGCTTTTGTGCAGAAAACAGTAACACTTGTTCAGAACGAAAGAAAGCACAGAGCCCCAGATTTTATGTTGTCCTGGAGAGCTTGCAGAGCACTGGGGAAAGGCAGGCAGAGAATTCCCTGCTAGCACCTTCTCTGTGCCTGGGAAGCACGAAGTGTTCACATTGCTTCGCAGAATCGCTTTTGTGCAGAAAACAGTAACACTTGTTCAGAACGAAAGAAAGCACAGAGCCCCAGATTTTAGGTTGTCCTGGAGAGCTTGCAGAGCACTGGGGAAAGGCAGGCAGAGAATTCCCTGCTAGCACCTTCTCTGTGCCTGGGAAGCACAAGTGTTCACATTGCTTCGCAGAATCGCTTTTGTGCAGAAAACAGTAACACTTGTTCAGAACGAAAGAAAGCACAGAGCCCCAGATTTTAGGTTGTCCTGGAGAGCTTGCAGAGCACTGGGGAAAGGCAGGCAGAGAATTCCCTGCTAGCACCTTCTCTGTGCCTGGGAAGCACAAGTGTTCACATTGCTTCGCAGAATCGCTTTTGTGCAGAAAACAGTAACACTTGTTCAGAACGAAAGAAAGCACAGAGCCCCAGATTTTAGGTTGTCCTGGAGAGCTTGCAGAGCACTGGGGAAAGGCAGGCAGAGAATTCCCTGCTAGCACCTTCTCTGTGCCTGGGAAGCACAAGTGTTCACATTGCTTCGCAGAATCGCTTTTGTGCAGAAAACAGTAACACTTGTTCAGAACGAAAGAAAGCACAGAGCCCCAGATTTTATGTTGTCCTGGAGAGCTTGCAGAGCACTGGGGAAAGGCAGGCAGAGAATTCCCTGCTAGCACCTTCTCTGTGCCTGGGAAGCAGAAGTGTTCACATTGCTTCGCAGAATCGCTTTTGTGCAGAAAACAGTAACACTTGTTCAGAACGAAAGAAAGCACAGAGCCCCAGATTTTATGTTGTCCTGGAGAGCTTGCAGAGCACTGGGGAAAGGCAGGCAGAGAACTCCCTGCTAGCACCTTCTCTGTGCCTGGGAAGCAGAAGTGTTCACATTGCTTCGCAGAATCGCTTTTGTGCAGAAAACAGTAACACTTGTTCAGAACGAAAGAAAGCACAGAGCCCCAGATTTTATGTTGTCCTGGAGAGCTTGCAGAGCACTGGGGAAAGGCAGGCAGAGAATTCCCTGCTAGCACCTTCTCTGTGCCTGGGAAGCACGAAGTGTTCACATTGCTTCGCAGAATCGCTTTTGTGCAGAAAACAGTAACACTTGTTCAGAACGAAAGAAAGCACAGAGCCCCAGATTTTATGTTGTCCTGGAGAGCTTGCAGAGCACTGGGGAAAGGCAGGCAGAGAATTCCCTGCTAGCACCTTCTCTGTGCCTGGGAAGCACAAGTGTTCACATTGCTTCGCAGAATCGCTTTTGTGCAGAAAACAGTAACACTTGTTCAGAACGAAAGAAAGCACAGAGCCCCAGATTTTATGTTGTCCTGGAGAGCTTGCAGAGCACTGGGGAAAGGCAGGCAGAGAATTCCCTGCTAGCACCTTCTCTGTGCCTGGGAAGCACAAGTGTTCACATTGCTTCGCAGAATCGCTTTTGTGCAGAAAACAGTAACACTTGTTCAGAACGAAAGAAAGCACAGAGCCCCAGATTTTATGTTGTCCTGGAGAGCTTGCAGAGCACTGGGGAAAGGCAGGCAGAGAATTCCCTGCTAGCACCTTCTCTGTGCCTGGAAGCACAAGTGTTCACATTGCTTCGCAGAATCGCTTTTGTGCAGAAAACAGTAACACTTGTTCAGAACGAAAGAAAGCACAGAGCCCCAGATTTTAGGTTGTCCTGGAGAGCTTGCAGAGCACTGGGGAAAGGCAGGCAGAGAATTCCCTGCTAGCACCTTCTCTGTGCCTGTTCACATTGCTTCGCAGAATCGCTTTTGTGCAGAAAAAACAGTAACACTTGTTCAGAACGAAAGAAAGCACAGAACCCCAGATTTTATGTTGTCCTGGAGAGCTTGCAGAGCACTGGGGAAAGGCAGGCAGAGAATTCCCTGCTAGCACCTTCTCTGTGCCTGGGAAGCAGAAGTGTTCACATTGCTTTGCAGAATCGCTTTTGTGCAGAAAACAGTAACACTTGTTCAGAACGAAAGAAAGCACAGAGCC